>NC_083467.1:25809001-25879001 GCF_030014155.1 Tachysurus vachellii
CTTTCAGTATAAGAAGTGTTGCTATAAACGGACAGAAAGTGTGATGTGTATTCTCTCTCTCTCTCACACACACCCACACACACACAGACACTCATACACACACACACACACAGACACTCATACACACACGCACACACAAACACACACACACAAACACACACACAGACACACACACTCATACACACACTCACGCACACACACACACAGACACTCATACACACACACACACACACACAGACGGAGGAGTAACAAAGCAGCCTGATATAGAAGAATGAAGTGTGTGTGTGTGTTTGTGCTTGTGTGTGTGTGTGTGTGTGTGTGTGTATGTGTGCTTGTCTTGCAGGTACGAGTGGAGGAGTACAGACTGGAGCGAATGCCGTATCACTCCTCTCCTCAGCCTTCAGGAGAAGAAAGCAGTAAACATCAGCGCTCTGTGTGGAGGAGGAGTACAGAGCAGAGAGACGTACTGCGTTCAGGTCCAAGACGAGACAACACCGAGACACGGGAGAGACGGTACACACACACACACACAAACACACACACAGCACAAGTCCAGTTCCTGTCCTTTCAGCTCCTTCTCTTTCCACAGATCAATAACATTTCTGCTTTTTCTCCATAAATCTCTCAACACAACCTGAAAGCAGCTGCCTGAGGAGGAATTGTCGAGCCGCACGTCTGTTAGATTTTATCATCGTTCAATCTGTTTTAAACTCGTGTGCAGTGCAGGAAATCAAATCACACTCGTTTTATTAGCTGTGACTTATAAGCACACGGGCTGCCGTCAGTGCTTAGGGCTCGTGCAGAAAAGATCTGAGACTCGGATTTAGTGATAAAACCAGATTAAAAATAAGACTTAGCACTTTTTATTCACATAATCCTGACCGACGTTAAAATGTAGGAGGAATAAAGGCAGATTTTATTTTTAAAACCCGGATCATTTCCGAGTCTGCAGCGAGAGTGAACAGAACCCTGGTGTGTTCTCGGCTTCGCCGCTCGGGGCGGTTCTTTAATCGGGAGAGAACACAGCAGGTCCTAGATAGCCTGAGAGAGGACGTCTCTCAAATCGATTCAGAATCGACTCAGTGCAGGAAATGAATCAAATGCTTTTGATAAGAGATTGATGAGAAAAAGTACTGACTACTGAATCTTGGAACCTGAAACCTCAGGCAATCTCTAATAAACAACAGGATAATAAAAACTAAATGGCGGAGAGCGGGTCAGCCTGAATATTATTCACTTTTGGTCATGTCACAAGCGCACATCTAATTTATACACTTGTTCGTTGTCATTTCTACAGCAACAGCTCACATGGAAATCCCCCATGAGAATGAGCCGTTACTATAGAAATGATAACCTACTAGCTGAGGTGGGAGTAAGTCACACATGTGCAAGTCACAAGTATGTCTCAAGTCATGAATGTCAAGTCAAAGTCAAGTCTTTTTTAATATTTGTCAAGCAAATTTGCGACTTAAGTCTGACTCGAGTCAAGTCGAGTCCCCAATCTCTGAGTCATTTAACTCAAGTCCGAGTCAAGTCTCAAGTCATGAATTTCAAGTCAAACTCAAGTCGAGTCTTTTTTTAATATTTGTCAAGCAAGTCTCAAGTCTCAAATTTTGTGACTTAAGTCTGACTCGAGTCAAGTCGAGTCCCCAATCTCTGAGTCTTTTAACTCAAGTCCGAGTCAAGTCTCAAGTCATGAATTTCAAGTCAAAGTCAAGTCGAGACTTTTTTAATATCTGTCAAGCAAGTCTCAAGTCTTAAATTTGCGACTTAAGTCTGACTCGAGTCAAGTCATATGCCATCTCTGCCTACTAGAACAAGGGCATTAATATAAACCTGTATGTGTAGAAGCTACTGTTCTAGAAAAGATGAAGTGAAACGAGACGTTCTGACCCATGATGAAGTGAACCCGAGAACTGGAGATGTTCTGCTGACAGCGGGTTCTTCAGTTTTGTAAGTTCTTCCAAGATGGAGATTCAGACTCTCGCTCTCTTTCTCTCTCTCTCTCTCTCTCTCTCTCTCTCTCTCCAGTCTCTCGGCCAGTCAGTGTAAGTCTGTGTGAGGAAACACTCATCCCCTCATCTGTCCGTTCCTGCTCTCTTCCCTGCTCTCGGCCATGCCTGCTGTCCTCCTGGTCTTCATGGGGTTCCTGCCTGCCTGAAGACTGCAACCAGGGGAGGAGAGGTATCTATCTCTACTATTCATCCCTCCATCCATGTATCAACCATTTAACAAAGTTTCATCTGTCCATAAAACCATCCATCCAGCCATCGATCCATTCACCATCCATTCACGTACAGTATACATCCAGTTTTCCATCTATCCCTCCTCCCTCAAGCCATCCATACATCAATCATCCATCCATCCATTCATTCATGAATTTGTTCACACTGTAGCCATGTAGCATCCCTTCATACTGTCTAACCCTCCGTCCATCCATCCATCCTTCCATCCATCTATCAACCGTTTACCAAGGTTTCATCTGTTTATCCGTTAATCCATCTTTCCATCCATCTGATCTGGCATTCATCCAACTTTTCAACTTACTGTGCTCAGAGATCGACCCTAGTGCCGTGTTTCTCATTAGCGATTGAGCGGTTAGCGGTTTATCATGTTGCTGTGTTGGTTATCACTGCATGCACACCTACAGTATGTTAAAATAAAATCTGATCTAGAAATAAGTTTATCCAGTTATTTCCCATGAGGATGATTTCGAGCTCTGGGATCGGACTCGCGTCACCTTCGGAAGAACGAGAAGGTTTTTTTTTGTTTTTTTTAGTTGGGCTGTAAAGTTGCTTTTGGCTAAGTGCAGAACATGACACTGAGGAGTTCAGTGGCGCTGACAGGAAGCTGAAATCCTGTAGCGCACTACAGCGAGCGGCAAAAAATGTATCTCTATGGCAGGAAAAATGGCCTGGAGATGTGAAGAGACTGGAGGACAGAAAGTACGTGATAGAGGCTTAGATAGTGCTACAGTACAGCAGGAGGAAACCCAATGTTTAGTAGTGAGCTGAGCGAGAGCATTGACGTGATGCTCGGTCCCACATCTCAGAAATCAAGGCTGAGAAGTAGGAGCTAATGTAATAAAGTACGGCTAGTTAGTTAGCGAGTTAAGTGTGAGGACATATGAGTATATTCACTAAATCCTTATGAATAAGGACATTTTTAAAGCAGCACATAAAAATGTTTCTCCGTAAAAAGTCGAACGATTTGCAGAAGCACTCGCCTGATTGTAAAAGGCTGAACGAACTGTTACCGAGTTGGGCGAAGACTCTGGATGGGGCACAATCTCATCACACTTACACATTAGGACAATTTAGAGATGCCAGTCAATCTAAAGCACATGTCTTTGGGCTGGGGAGAAAACCGGAGAATCGGAGGAAACGATAAGAACAAGCACAGGGCGGAGGCAGGATTCGAACCCTGACCCCAAACCTTTTGGGTCTTTTTACACCTGGTCACTTCATGTGTTGTCTCTGATCCGATAGCTGTGTGATCCAATAGCTATCCGATCTTTCTACTCCCGCCTAAAATGCAAATATATTTGACCTCATTTCCAGGGTAATTGAAATGGAACACGCTTTGGTGTTTATACTTAAATATACTTTTGTTTCTATATGTTTTACAAAGCTTTTGTTGAACGCTTTCATCGCTCCAAAGAGCAACGTGCCTCCGTGTCGTTCATGTTATTTGTTTCTGGCGCGATGCACGACTCGTGAGTCACTTGCGAGTGACGTACTTCCGTTTGGGAGGAGTATAGCGCTGATGTATGTGGCTTGAACAACCACATTCATTTACACCTGTCCAGTTTCATCTGAAACACGTCCCAGACCACCTCCTGAAGCGGTTTGAGCGATCTGATTTATATCCGTCTCGAAAACGTTTCGGAGGGCATTTAGACCTGGTCTTTTTACCATCGGATAGCTATCTGATCACAGAAAACGCATGAAGTGATCAGGTCTAAAAAGCCCCTTTATTTTAAAACACTGGCAGACGTTTACAGTGGATGAAGGTGTCCTAGGGCACGTTTCGTTACCTCCTAGCACGACGTGGAGCTCTCCGAACTCCATTATACAGATTTGCTCCCAATACAAGAACTACAGCAGTCCTGAGTGTTAGTACTGCTAGTACTGTATGTAGAAGGTCTACATGGTTCTGTCTGTCAGAATATTGAACTAATGAACTTTATTATCATATTATATCACCTGCAGAACATCGCTATGGCTATAGAACATCGATGTGGCTATAGAGTGCTTATAGATCATCATCTTCATCAGAACTATCTGTGATTTGGGATAAATAAAATTCCTAGAGATACAGTAAGTGTGTGATTAGTAGTGGTTTAGGTTTAATGTAATATTAAATATATATGCAATATATAAATATGCATTTATATATTGTAATATATATGCAATATATAAATATGCAATATATAAATATGCAAATTCCTTAAGAATGCTTTTTTTTAGCTCTTTCTGACTCTGTTTCCTCAGCCGCTGGGAGAATAACCTATTTACTCAACATGTGGCCCTTTTCTAGTCTTATTTTAGCACCGTCTTTTATCTTGACTCCCTGCGAGTTTTTTATATTCTTCAAAGCTTAGCTTCATTGAACCCACAGCCTACACACACACACACACACACACACACACACACACAGAGCGCACTGAGAAACGTAACCATTAATACAGCTTGTCCATTTGGTTCAGCTCCTTTGTTCACATCTTCACCATTTTTTTTTTTATTTCCCCTCTCAGCTCGAGTCCTCAGGTGAATAGAGGTGTGTGTGTGTGCTCTGGGAAGCATGATCTCTTTGGTAGTAATGAGTGCAGGAATGATGAAGAGAAGGACAGAGGAAGTGATGTGTGACTGTCGCCTCTCTTCTGCGTTTTCCTCTGAATAAATTTAATAGCAGTGCTGCACTTTTTAATTATACATGTCTGTAGCCATGCACTTATTTTCTCCAGTATTCCAGATACTCACATCGATCCTGATGCCTGAGGTGTTCTGTGGATGTGTGTGTGTGTGTGTGTGTGTGTGTGTCCTGAGGCAGGACTGCTCATGGGTGGTGTGTATGTATGAGTATGTGTGTATTTCTAGACTAGTGTTTATGTAGGTCAAGGTATCGTTCAGTTGATCGTATTGAAGGTATTTAAATTGAAGGTGTTTAATTGCAAAATGTGTAAATCAGTCTAAGGCAATGAGATCTCATTTATACACCGAGACACACCAAGCACAACATTAAAAAACATTTTTTTGACTTCTTCTTTTTTCATTTCTTTTCTTTTCTATTTTTATTTTTTTTTAAATAATAAATATTTAATTCAATTCATTCATTTTCTACCGCTTATCCGAACTACCTCGGGTCACGGGGAGCCTGTGCCTATCTCAGGCGTCATTGGGCATCAAGGCAGGATACACCCTGGACGGAGTGCCAACCCATCGCAGGGCACACACACACACACTCATTCACTCATGCAATCACACACTACGGACAATTTTCCAGAGATGCCAATCAACCTACCATGCATGTCTTTGGACCGGGGGAGGAAACCGGAGTACCCGGAGGAAACCCCCAAGGCACGGGGAGAACGTGCGAACTCCACACACACAAGAAGGAGGTGGGAATCGAACCCTGACCCTGGAGGTGTGAGGCGAACGTGCTAACCACTAAGCCACCGTGCCCCCCTATGGGTGACACTAATATAGTAAAATAGTAATCTTTCAGTGTGATTTTCAGGGTCACTCTTTCGTCACTCACCGTCACAGTCAGTAAAAATAAGATATACGACCAAGAGAAGCTGCTTTTCTTCTTCTCCCAGATGACAGAACATCTCACCTGTGGAATGTTGTATTATTGTGATAGAGGTGAATGTGTTCAGGATTCAGTGACACGTTCTTAATAAACTCCATGGAATGGAATATTCTAATCAGGAAGAACAATAGAAACACTTCCTTTCCCTCTGGGGACTAATAAAGTTATTCTAATCTATTCTTTATTCTATTCTAGAAATGCGCCAGTCATTTCAAGGTTATACTCCAGGGAAATGCCTAAATGCCGTTTTTACTCGTTTTCTGAATTATTTATCTGAGACGTGCACATGTGCTGAGGTGAAGGACACTTTCCCACTTTTCAGATGTCCTACAATACCTTCCCTGTACATGTATAGACTTATGTGTAAATGTAACGGTGAACCACAAAGAGCGGCTTAAGCTAATGGAAATCGGCGTGTAATCCAATTTAATTGAAGATTTTTCTGCTCATGTTCCACGGTGAACCTCACTAGAGGTTTAGTAATGAAATAAGAGGTTTAATCAGTTAATACACGGCTCTAGACGATTTAAAGAAAAAAGAAAAACTGATACTAGAGCCATGCGGAGGACTCTGTATAAATCTGTAGACAAAAGTCCTGTGGTAAATTCTCCTTCTGAGGTAAATAAGAGGTGGGTGTTACCTACTTGTGTTCTCAGCCCCACTGTTGATGCACAACCTTGATGTATTAGAGGGCTTCCAGTGCATCAGGGCTGCAGGCTGTTCTGATTATTTCAAAGACTTAGATCTCTGGCGCAGTCGACTCGCTGATTTTCCCAGGACTGTGGAGTCAGGAAGCGTGGGAGCGAGACGGCCGCAGGCGCTAAACACTGCACGCTGACACGGAAAAGCAATGAGCAAACTAGAGAGGGAGCGAGGTGAAGTGAGGAAGACAGGAGGAAACAAAGCAGACTTTGGATAAACACCCCTAAGCTGTCCTGCTTTAGGCTCTGCACTTAATAAGAACTATTTCTGTTCCATCAAATAATGTTGAATCTCAGAAGGGGATTTTATTTAATATGTTGTAGCGCTGTTCTTGTACGACTCGTTGTTTCTCGGCACTAGGAGCAGCCAGACTTATACTGCTCTGGTGTATATAAAGCATCTGAGAATTTCTCTGAAATGTAGTATTAAAATGCAGAACAAAGAGGGGAGTAAGAGCCTGGAGCAACGAGGACACAATACTGCCCCCTAGATGACCATGGATCCAAGCTGAAGTTCTCGAACTGAGCTTTTTTTTGGGGGGGTACAGTTCTTGTAGTCTACTTTTTGGTAGAACTTTTTGGAACGCTCGTGATGAAATTCTTCAACTAAGGGTTCTTGTGCTAAAGATCCTGTTCCAAAAATCTTAGGCTAACGTTCTTTGTACTAAGGGTGCTTGTTTTAAAGGTTCTGAGCTAAAAGCCAGCAGTAAAATATCTTAGAATAACTCTATGTGGCATGTTGTATTCAGCCAATCTAATGCTAACTATTTTAACTATTGGGGGCAGTGGTGGCTCAACTGGTTAAGGCTCTGGGTTGTTGAATGGAGGATCGGGGTTCAAGGCCCAACACAGCCAGGCTGCCACTGCTGGGCCCATGAGCAAGGCCCTCAACCTTCCCTGCTCCAGGGGCGCTGTATCATAGCTGCCCCTGAACTCTGACCTCGACCTCCTCAGTTGCGGTATGTGAAGAAAAGAATTCCACTGTGCTGTAATGTTTCTTCTTCTTCTTTTGGCTTTTCCCTTCAGGGGTCACCACAGCGAATCATCTCTCTCCACCTATCCCTATCTTCTTCACCCTCAACACTTGCACCCACTAGCTTCATATCCTCATTAATTACATCCATATACCTCCTCTTTGGCCTTCCTCTTTGCCTCCTGCCTGGCAGCTCCATGTCCAACATTCTCCTACCAATATACTCACTCTCCCTCCTCTGAACATGTCCAAACCATCTTAATCTGGCCTCCCTAACTTTGTCCCCCAACGTCCAACATGAGCTGTCCCCCTGATGTAATGTACTGTATATGTGGCGATAATAAAGGCTTCTATGCCCCTATATCTATCTATCTATCTATCTATCTATCTATCTATCTATCTATCTATCTATCTATCTATCTATCTATCTATCTATCATTAACATTCAGTAAAGTTATCTCTATGTTATAGGACAGTGTTTTTACGTAGTGTTTTCTTTCTAAGAAAAGAAAATCGGATGCAAGTTTTACAGTAGAATTTGCATTTTTCCTACTTAGTAACAAGGTACTGGGTGAAAAGGTAATCCAAAGTGCATAATCCCACAGATCTATTCCCCAGGGTTGAACAGGATACTTCATATTCTCTGCAGTTGTAGTGTGCAAAAGACATTTCTAAGTATAGAAAAGTGGCCCAGGAGTAAACCTATAGTCTGAAGGGTCTCAGGTGTAAAACAGAAGAAAAGGCACCTGAGGCAGATTTTTTTTTGTATCCCAAAAAGTGAATTCTGTAACACTAGGTTTACCGGACTACTGGGATATAGGAATCTAAATCAGAACACTCGGGCTGTTGCCAAGTTTGAGGGGAAATGGTGCTGTGTTAGCCAGCGATCCTTTTATCCCAGTGGCACCGTAGCAATTATAATAATATACTTGTTTCTGATGCACCACTTTTATGTAGGTTAATGAGAAGTGAAGTGGTCCTACAAGTGCTTTTTAATGTTCTGTAGATCCCACTGGATTTGGTCCTAATAGGAATAATGCAGTCCCTTTGAAAAATATCCAGAGCCGGCTTCTTCAACATCGTCTGTATTATGATGGACCGAAGCACGTTAGATGAACCTCATGGAATTCTATAACCTCCTATTGTGATTGATGTGTTTTGAACCTGAAACGAGATGCTCAAGCTGTCAGGCTGTGGAGCGGTTTTGGGTGTCAGGAGATCAGAAAAGTATTATTCAAGAGGAGAATCTTTCTTCCAAAAAAAAAAGTCCTGGCTGGTTATGGTGTCCTCAATCATTTCTTCTGTCATACAAACACACACACACACATACATACAGTACAAACACACACACATACACACACAGACACACACTCCTCCCTATAGCACCCTAGCTTGTTGTAACCTACTTGTGTGTGGGTCTCCTTAGGTTACCGAGAAAGGAGAAGGCGTGTACTAGGAGAAGGATCTGGAAGCTCAGATGATTGTGGCCACCTGCTGGAGTTCATTCCCTGTGAAGATCCTGTCTGTTTCCAGTGGCGTGTTGGAGACGAGCGAAAGTGCGTGGCTAATGAGGGGACTTGCGGCTCTGGCAGCAGAAGTCAAACTGTGGCCTGTGTCAACTCTGAAGGTACCGTACAATTACCTCATGTCTAAAAAAGAAATAAAGAATTGTCTGTTTCTGAAGATCAGGTGAACTCCTAGGTTGGTCTTTAATGATCAATACCTACTGGCTTCTTATTCTGTACTTCGACTCAGAGATGGCTTTCATCTGACCTTTTTATATCGGCAGTGTGCCGGTTTCACGTATTATTAGTAGACTCCAGCTCTCTGTTACAGCAGACATATACTTTGAAGGCTGTTCCGATGCAATCTGACAAACTCCTGATTGGGAACATCATCAAACTGCTTCCCAGTGGGTTTACAGGCCTTGTTAAATCCCTGAAGATGTGCCTGGCCTTTTAAAGGCCATATATAAAGAAGTCTGCAAGCGCTCAAAAAAGTATTCCCCTCTGACACTTCTACTTCAGCTCGGTGTATTCTACAGTCTCTCTCCTACATACTGAGGTGATATTTCTGAATTTTCAGTGACTTGCTGCAGTGGTGCTTTGGAGAACATGTCACATGACCCAGTTGAAGCACAGCTCAGTCCTGTTCCTGTTTAAAGAACGCATAATTTAACAGAGAGAAGGCAGCTAGATGGAACGTTTGGCATCATGAAGTTGAAAAGGGCTTCCACGAGAGCATAATTGCCCATCTATCTCTACAGCCTATAAGCCTAATTGCATCTTTTTTATACATCTTTTATTATTCTGTCACAATAGATTACATGTAGGTTTATTAAGGAGACAGGGGAGGATCGGAATAAATTAGCTAATGAAGGAGCCTGATGAGAATTGACACGCGAGTGTGCGAGCAGGTGTGCAGGGCGTTTTGGGGAGACGGGTTGTGATGACGCTCGTTGTTCACTCACACTTGGCGCTCTGGCACACTGTGAAGCTTAATTACAGGGAATTAATGAAAATGTTGGATATGAGTTTGTAATCAGGTTTTACTCCTAATCTGTATTTAAGAAACATCGTTCTGTTCCCGCTGCATGATACGTATAGTATATGTACTGTGTGTGGCTGCGTATCTTATAAGACAATAATCGGTGACACGGTGGAGTGATGGAGTGATGGAGCTCCTCTGCATCATGAGTTCCTCTTACTCAACTGAAGCTGATTATTGTTCTATAAATACTCAGTAAAGAGGTTTTTCCTCTGGAGACCTTTAGGACCTCTTGCACTTATACTGTACGATGGAAACTTTGATAGAAATTGATTTTCTAAGATTTATTGTTAGCTTACTTTCTAACGAGTGGATTCATTAGTCCATAAAAAATCAACCTAATATATTGATAACAAAGTACTTTTTGTTCCTCAAGGACAGCGCTTGTGCTGGGAAAATAAAATAAAGAGCGCTACAGTACACCAGCATTTTGTCTTATAACCAGTTAATAAAAGTATGTGCCCCCCTTACTTCTCAATACTGAGTTCAAGTGATTAAGCCACACCCATTTCTCACAGCCAGCCAGACACTGGCAGTAGAACGTGTAGTTTTATTATCGTCTACAGTATTTATGTTTATACGTATCTGTCAGGACCTTCACAGCGATCTCCCAGAAGCCATAGCGTGTCAGTTCACAGTTACACACCACCGACATCCACTCCAGCCAGGTGTGAAGTAACGTTCAGTTTGTTTTTTGCCTTTTCTCCAGTGTGTGTTAATTCTACATTTGACTGTTTGCATGTGGTCTGATTTACATGTCCGGTTTGTTGAGTGTTTCCTGTTTGCTCATCGTGTCCTTCTATGACATTTTGGATCGTTCTGCCTCAGTCTTTATTAAATCTGTTGAACTGCGCCTACATCCTTCTCGACTCACAGATATAGGTGGAAATATCTCATCTCATTTCAACTGAATATTTAACACCTCACCATTTATTGCTAGTAATAATTTAAAATATTATCGAATATTCTATTGTTTTTTATTTATAAATAATTGATTCCTATTATTAATTCACTCATTTCGGTCCTTATCTGTTTTGCAATTTTGACATTTTAGCTTGTATTTTTTAGGTTTTCAACCTAATGCATAATTTACTCATTATTTTATTATATTTTACATATTTTATTTCGGTTAAATTATCTCATTCTTTTCCAGTCAGAATCTTTAGTAAATATCTTGTTATTTTGGCAGACTATAATGATGATGATTCATTTCTATTTAACGTTGATGTTTTTGTTGAGCTTTTTCATGCACACACACACACACACAAACACACGCACACAAACACACTGTCATCTGATACACATACCAGTACAGGAACTGATAAAAATCCTCTTTCTCTTTATCATAAATTTTCTTGTTGACTTTATTTTCATAATGAACAGAGGATTTTTTTCAGACTGGTGATATATAATTAGGTTTATATCTATAGATGAAGCAGATTTGTGCAGCATGTAATGATAGTTATTAGCTTCAGAATTACCCCAATGATTCTCATAATGATAGCAGTGAGGAGTTGGAGAAATTAGGCACGGAGTGTTCAGGATATTGTCCTTTTACCCCAGCACCGTGTTCGGTTCGGCTCGGCTCGGCTCGGCTCTGTGTGTAATAGAAAGCTTTGTGGGACGCGGCTCCTATTTGCTGCAGCTTCCTGTCTTCCTTCCTTGAAGGATTTTCACCAGGGTTCGCTCAGGTAATTAAGGTCAGGAGAAAAAAATATCCAGTCCTCCAGTTCCTGCATTATATCCTCTGGAATGAATGAGTTCAAAAGTGTGAAGAGACGAGTCCTTTATACCGACAGCCCGGGCGCTCCGTTCTACCAGAAACGTGCACGTTCTTGACAACCCGAGGTTATGTATTTACTTTATGTGCATGAATGTAGGTGAGAAAATGAACATGTTCTAAAAAATGATGTCTTCAACTACATATTGAAGTCATGTCAGTTTGACATTTCACCTGTTCACTAATCTTCACACACAGTAATAGTTTTAATATTTCCTCCATCTGTTAAACTCCCCTTTTCCAATGCCACATCTTAAATATATCCTAAAAAGCATTTTTTTTCTTGTCTGTAAAATATAGGTTGTCATTTACTTACATATACCTACTTACATGTTCCTGAAATGATTATTCTTTGCACATTTACCTTTTTATGGACCAGTCTGCGGTGCACATAACGGTACATTACGCTGTAAGAAATAAAATAAATAAAAAGATCTAGATCTCACATATAACACCCACCTCTGTTTATGTGCTAATGGCTCCGTCATACCACAGCACTGATTTGTTTTCTTTTACCTGAGGAGCAATTTGAAGCCTGTCACATATGACTGACAGCCTCCTGACTCACCGGCTTCTTTGATTCCTTTACGTACAGCTGAAGGCTTCAGAACACACGACACACTGCTGGGTTCTGCCAAGATCTGTTTACCTTTACTGATTTGAATTAAGGGACTAAAATTTCCCAGAATGCACTCTTAGAAATGCACTCTTTTAAGTATCCTAGGATAAAGTCTTAAAAAAAAAAAAAAAAAAAACATTTATTAACATATCATTCTATTATTTGTCAGTAAACTGTGAAATAACCGTTTGAAGAACCTTTAAAGGCTTTTAGTTGTTCCTCCAGAGAAACCCTGTAAGGTTCTGTTTACCTTGACAGAATGTTTTTATTTGTTTATTTATTTATTTATAATATATATATTTATTAAAAACATTCCTTAATAGAAGCTAAGAACTCGTATTTATCTAAATAATGATCCAATAACGTGGGGTCACGGTGGCTTAGTGGTTAGCACGTTCGCCTCACACCTCCAGGGTCGGGGTTCGATTCCCGCCTCCACCTTGTGTGTGTGGAGTTTGCATGTTCTCCCCGTGCCTCAGGGGTTTCCTCTGGGTACTCCAGTTTCCTCCCCCGGTCCAAAGACATGCATGGTAGGTTGATTGGCATCTCTGGAAAATTGTCCGTAGTGTGTGATTGCGTGAGTGAATGAGAGTGTGTGTGTGTGCCCTGCGATGGGTTGCCACTCCGTCCAGGGTGTATCCTGCCTTGATGCCCGATGACGCCTGAGATAGGCACAGGCTCCCCGTGACCCGAGGTAGTTCGGATAAGCGGTAGAAGATGAATGAATGATCATGCATAGGATGAATAGCCTCTTTTAATGGTTCTTTAGTCATCTTCATGTTTTAGGCAATACTTAAAGGTTCTCTGCATTCCTTTCCTATTATAAAGACCTCTTAATTATCATAAAACACTTCAAGTGCAAAAGTATGTGCACCCCTGACCTATCTGACCATCAAACCTATATGTGTTTGTTGAACGTCTCATTCCCGATTTATTCTCCAGTCTTCTGGACGGTTTTCCACTAGACGTTCAAGCATGTCTGAGGGGATTTGGAGTACTTTGTGGTACAAGAGCATTAATGTGATCAGACACTGATGTTGAGATGTTGAGAAGACACCAGTTCCAGTTGATCCTAAGGGTGTTCAGTGAGTCAGAGTTAGTGCTCAGTTCAGGACACTTGAGGACTTCTACAGGTTCTAGATATTACGAACAAAAGAATGAGCAATCGTGTGTAGTTTGTACCGCACACTTACTCAATTAATACATACTGTACTGTACACTTTTAGTGGTTCTTCAAGTGTTTGGTTAATTTGCAAAAACTAAGGTTGGAGAATGTCGTTCGTCGTTATATCATATACATTAATATTAGAACATAGAATGTCGTTATATCATATACATTAATATTAGAACATAGAATGTCGTTATATCATATACATTAATATTAGAACATTTTGGTAACAGTACATTTGTCAGGTTACAGCATGTCATTTGTTTTTTTTTATGTCATTTGGTGTACAGTAAGTAATTTAGATTTCAATTCAACATTCAGGGTGCAGTATGTGATTTACAGAACGATATGACATTTAGAGCAATTTCAAAAGTCATTTGTGTTACAGTTACAGTAAGTCATTTGTGTTACAGTTACAGTATGTCATTTGTGTTACCATTACAGTATGTCAATTGTGTTACAGTTTGTCATTTGTGTTACAGTTACAATAAATCATTTGTGTTAAGTTACAGTAAGTCATTTGTGTTACAGTTACAGTAAGTCATTTGTGTTACAGTTACAGTATGTCATTTGTGTTACAGTTACAGTATGTCATTTGTGTTACAGTTACAGTAAGTCATTTGTGTTACAGTTACAGTAAGTCATTTGTGTTACAGTTACAGTATGTCATTTGTGTTACAGTTACAGTATGTCATTTGTGTTACAGTTACAGTATGTCTTTTGTGTTACAGTTACAGTATGTCATTTGTGTTACCGTTACAGTAAGTCATTTGTGTTACAGTTACAGTATGTCATTTGTGTTACAGTTACAGTATGTCTTTTGTGTTACAGTTACAGTATGTCATTTGTGTTACCGTTACAGTAAGTCATTTGTGTTACAGTTACAGTATGTCATTTGTGTTACAGTATGTCATTTGTGTTACAGTTACAGTATGTCTTTTGTGTTACAGTTACAGTATGTCATTTGTGTTACAGTATGTCATTTGTGTTACCGTTACAGTAAGTCATTTGTGTTACAGTTACAGTATGTCATTTGTGTTACAGTTACAGTATGTCATTTGTGTTACAGTATGTCATTTGTGTTACAGTTACAGTATGTCATTTGTGTTACTGTTACAGTAAGTCATTTGTGTTACAGTTACAATAAGTCATTTGTGTTACAGTTACAGTATGTCATTTGTGTTACTGTTACAATAAATCATTTGTGTTACAGTTACAGTGTGTCATTTGTGTTGCAGGTACAGGTAGTCATTTGTGTTACAGTATGTCATTTGTGTTACTGTTACAATAAGTCATTTGTGTTACAGTTACAGTATGTCATTTGTGTTACAGTTACAGTATGTCAGTTGTGTTACAGTGTGTCATTTATGTTACCGTTACAGTACGTAGTTTGTGTTACAGTTACAGTTTGTCATTTGTGTTACCGTTACAGTAACTACTTTTGTGTTACGGTTACAGTGTCATTTGGTATACAGTAAGTATTTTAAGTTAAAATATGACATTCAGGTTACACTACATTATTCTTACATAATTAAGGGTACAATATGTTTTCTTTTTAGAGTCATTTCTTTCAGGTTACAGTACATCATTCGGGTTACAGTACATCATTCGGGTTACAGTACATCATTTGGGTTACAGTACATCATTTGGGTTACAGTACATCATTCAGGTTACAGTACATCATTCGGGTTACAGTACATCATTCAGGTTACAGTACATCATTCAGGTTTAACTACATCAATCAGTATGCAGGACGTCATTCAGGTTACAGTATGTGAGTTAGGTTACAGACATACAGTATATGTGGATTTTCTTTCAATGCAGATGGTAAGTAGAAACACATATTTAACAAACACTCGACACTTCCGAGCTGTTTGGGTTGTTAAGGCAATTTGAGAAACGAGACAGATCGGTTATTTCTCTGCTTAGTTAAAACACATTCAGCACAACAAATCTAGCTTTTTTTGGGCTCGTCAAGCCACATACCCTGGATTCACTTCCACAAGTTGTTCAGACATGTACTGTTGTTTTAGAAAGCTAAAAATATTTCCAGCAGAAATGACTTTGGCTCTTCTACATTCATTGGTCAGTGTTTCTCAGAAGTTCTTTTCAAAGAGCAGCCTGAATCATTAGCGGTTCACCCTGCCGAGCTTTAGCAGCATGTCCATGGTTTTCCACCCACTAACACAGAGAACGGAGAAAGACAGACGTTTCACAGAAGACACAGCATTGTGCCGATCCTGGACTTTAAAGATTCTGTAACATTGAAATTGGCTGAAGCGTTGGGTGCAATTACCTCAGAGAGTTTCTGAGTTTTCTTCCTCAGCTGACAGTGAGGTTGATATAACTCTTCCCTTCTCTCTCTCTTTCTCTTTCTCTCTTTCTCTGTTTTTCTTTCTAGTTCTCTCTCATTCTAGTTCTCTCTCTCTCTCTGTGAACTGTGTGTTCTCATTTCTTATATTTCTTCAGCAATGGTCTCCATCTTTTGTAAACCAGGAGTGGCAGATCCCATCTCGCTTTTCCACATCTCCTTAAAGTTGCCAAACTCTTCACAGAAGGCAGATTTGTTTTTCTGCCTCTTCCTTCAGCTTGTCTCCTGCTTTTATTTGTGTCCACTGACAGGATTTCGGTTACACTGCTGTGTGGAGTTCAAACAGGAAACGATCCTCAATCCTGTTAAGAAATGGAAAATGCCAGACTCCTACATCACGTAGTCCATCTTTCAAGAGTAGACCTTTACTTTAAACTTGCTTTTTATTCAGGACCGTGCCTGTTTTAAACCTTTCCCAAAGTCTTTTTCTCAAAGTTCTTGCTCTTTTATCTGAACTTACTGATCATATTGCAGTCGGGAAATTAGACCTCCGTTTCCACTTCCCTGAAGTTTCCCATTAGAGTTCCATTGTGTGTGTGTGGCCTTCATCCACATGTTGTTAAAAGTGTGTCTTTGTGTGTGTTTGTGTGTGTTTGTGTGTGTATACAAAAGCTAAAACAAAATTCTGTAGAAAGGTCATGTTGATATTACTTAAAGAAATGTATCACATCATTGCTGGAATTCTGGATTGTGAATGGTCAGAAGGTGTGAGGTAACAGCTCATTCTCAGGGACTTATCACAGGTTATCACAGGTAATCTCAGGTAATCTCAGGTAATCACCGGTGATCACAAATAATAATGGGCAATCACATGTGATCACAGATAATAACTGGTAATCACAGTTGATCACAGCTAATCTCAGATAATCACAGGTAATCTCAGATAATCACAGGTTATCTCAGATAATCATGGGTAATCTCAGATAATCACAGGTAATCTCAGATAATCACAGGTAATCTCAGGTGATCACAGCTAATCTCAGATAATCACAGGCAATCTCAGATAATCACGGGTAATCTCAAATAATCACAGGTAATCTCGGGTGATCACATGTAAATCTCAGATAATCACAGGTAATCTCAGATAATCATGGGTAATCTCAAATAATCACAGGTAATCTCGGGTGATCACATGTAAATCTCAGATAATCACAGGTAATCTCAGATAATCATGGGTAATCTCAGATAATCACAGGTTATCTCAGATAATCACGGGTAATCTCAGATAATCTCAGGTAATCACAGGTAATCTCAGATAATCACAGGTAATCTCAGGTGATCACAGGTAATCTCAGGTGATCACAGCTAATCTCAGATAATCACAGGCAATCTCAGATAATCACGGGTAATCTCAAATAATCACAGGTAATCTCGAGTGATCACAGGTAAATCTCAGATAATCACAGGTAATCTCAGATAATCATGGGTAATCTCAGATAATCACAGGTTATCTCAGATAATCACGGGTAATCTCAGATAATCACAGGTAATCTCAGATAATCACAGGTAATCTCAGGTGATCACAGGTAATCTCATATAATCACAGGTGATTTCAGGTGATTTCAGGTAATAAAAACAATGCTGATATTTCGTACAACAGCACAATTGAGTGCCATATTGCTCTTTTTTTGTAACAGCTTTGTTCACAGGAAATTAACATCAAGCATTTCACCTTTCAGACAGTTTTCTTCATTACCAATTAACATTAATGAAGCCACACAGCTTGTACTGTAGAAAGCGTTGCCTGTTGCCATGGCAACCGACAGACCGAGTGACAGCCGGTGGTACGTGTGGTGTAATGAACTGCTGTAAGAATTAGACTTTGTGATGAACATTATGATGCAGTACCAATCAGATTAGTGGACCGGAAGTAACTGTTTAATAATAAATGAATTAAAAATATTGTAATTGTTAACTAATTGTGGTGATATAAGTGGAAATTATATTGGTCTCATTCTCAAACACACACACACAATTGTACAGATCGTACCTCATGCAGTGAAATGCTTTTTCTGACAGTTTGTGACAGAATTACCATAAATCAGAATTGACACACATACAGATAGAAAAGGAAAAAATATCTAAATATAATATAATGGATGTATTACAGAAGTGAAAGTAACAGCCTGAGTATATTTGTAATAAAATGCAGTTATGTGCAATGCAATGCTGTGCAACATCGGGCTCAGGGAGTTGTAGTGAAATTGTATAATAAATATTTATGAATATGAACTAGGACAGGTGTATCAACAGGAGTGTTGGAGGTGTAGGTGTTGTGGAGTCCAGGTCATGGTTGAGGGTCCGAATGGCCTCCGGGAAGAAGTTCCTCCTCGATCTGTCTGTGTATGCCTTCAGGGAGTTTAAGCACTTCCCAGACCATAACAGAGAGAAGAGTCAGTTGTTCAGATGGTTGAAGTACTTTGCTCTGTGCCTGGCCTTGGTCCATCTCGGCTTGCAGAAGGTCAGGTAGCTCAGTAAGGATGACACGCTCAGCTTATCGCAACACCACCATGAATTCTGCAATCTTCCTGAATCTAAAAGAACATATTTCAGTGCAAACTCTGTTTTTTCCCTCTCTTGCTAATCAGAGAGACACTGGAGACTCACAGGCATCTGCTCACTTCTAATTCCAGAGTTAACAGTGTGACTGCTGTTCTGCTGTGCAGCAACTTGGAGGAATTTTGTTCCTTCTCGGGTAGAACGGATGACAACCAGGTATTAGCTGGAAACTGGATTGGAAAACTGACGTCATTCCAAGTGTTCTATTAGTCTGTGAGAAAAAAAATAAAATAGAAAATGAAAATTCTAAAGCAGGGGGCACGGTGGCGTAGTGGTTAGCACGTTGGCCTCACACCTCCAGGGTTGTGGGTTCGATTCCCGCCTCCACCTTGTGTGTGTGGAGTTTGCATGTTCTCCCTGTGCCTCGGGGGTTTCCTCCGGGTACTCCGGTTTCCTCCCCCGGTCCAAAGACATGCATGGTAGGTTGATTGGCATCTCTGGAAAATT
Organism: Tachysurus vachellii; assembly: GCF_030014155.1. Classification (NCBI taxonomy): domain Eukaryota; kingdom Metazoa; phylum Chordata; class Actinopteri; order Siluriformes; family Bagridae; genus Tachysurus; species Tachysurus vachellii. The sequence continues at coordinate 25,827,981 of NC_083467.1, forward strand.
GTCCGTAGTGTGTGAGTGAATGAGAGTGTGTGTGTGTGCCCTGCGATGGGTTGGCACTCCGTCCAGGGTGTATCCTGCCTTGATGCCCGATGACGCCTGAGATAGGCACAGGCTCCCCGTGACCCGAGGTAGTTCAGATAAGCGGTAGAAATGAACGAATGAATTATAAAGCAAGTTGACCAGATGACTGCACAATCACTTCACAACCACAAGCCAACCACTTCCTGCTCTGCTGTTTTAGGACTGTGGATTGTGACACATCACTGTTCTGTTTTCTCTGCATGGGGAATCCTCATGGGTAAAAACATCAAACGGAGGTATTCTGTCGATTTGTGTAAATTGAACATGGACCTTTTTTCATATTGTTGGAAAAATCAAACTCCACGAGTTCTACATTTTTTCTTAAAGAGATAAAAATTTGTTTCTGTTTAACACACACACACACACACATACACTGACCACAGGCTAATTCTGTAATGGTGTTCGCTTTGGGAGTTATCGCTCAGAGGATTGGTGTGTAATTATAGCCGCACCTCTGACACTGACAGATTGAGTCCTGAACCATCTACGTGTCAGAAAATCAATTATCATACGTGAAAAATGAAACAGACTTGCCATTAGTCTGTACGCTTATCTGTCTGTTTTTTTTCCCCTCAGGCTGTCTTGGCACTGATTAAAGTTTTCATCTCTAAGCTGATATTCGTTTAGCCGTGTGATGTTCTTCCAAGGTTACAGCTTCGATGTAACTCATCACAGATTATATAACTTGTGATTTTACTTTGTTTTCTTTCACCAATGTTCAAGTCTCATCAGTGAATGTGCTGCATCTCACTCAGCTTTTTATTGTTTATGTTAAAATGGAAAGTCTATTAAAAAAGTTTGTAGTCTATTGTAATGATCTATAGTCTATAGTAATGATCTATAGTCTATAGTAATGATCTATAGTCTATAGTAATGATTTGTAGTCTATTGTAATGATCTATAGTCTATAGTAATGATCTATAGTCTATAGTAATGATTTGTAGTCTATTGTAATGATCTATAGTCTATAGTAATGATCTATAGTCTATAGTAATGATCTATAGTCTATAGTAATGATCTATAGTCTATAGTAATGATTTGTAGTCTATTGTAATGATCTATAGGTCTATTGTAATGATCTATAGTCTATAGTAATGATCTATAGTCTATAGTAATGATATTTAGTCTATAGTAATGATCTATAGTAATGATCTATAGTCTATAGTAATGATCTATAGTCTATACTAATGATCTTTAGTCTATAGTAATGATCTATAGTCTATAGTAATGATCTATAGTCTATAGTAATGATTTGTAGTCTATTGTAATGATCTATAGTCTATTGTAATGATCTATAGGTCTATTGTAATGATCTATAGTCTATAGTAATGATCTATAGTCTATAGTAATGATTTGTAGTCTATTGTAATGATCTATAGGTCTATTGTAATGATATATAATTTATAGTAATGATCTATAGTCTATTGTAATGATCTATAGTCTATAGTAATGATCTATAGGTCTATTGTAATGATCTATAGTCTATAGTAATGATCTATAGTCTATTGTAATGATCTATAGTCTATTGTAATGATTTGTAGTCTATTGTAATGATCTATAGTCTATTGTAATGATCTATAGTCTATTGTAATGATCTATAGGTCTATTGTAATGATATATAATTTATAGTAATGATCTATAGTCTATTGTAATGATCTATAATCTAAAGTGACGTGACATACAGCTAAGTATGGTGACCCATACTCAGAATTCGCTCTCTGCATTTAACCCATCCAAAGTGCACACACACAGCAGTGCACACACACAGCAGTGAACACACACACACCATGAACACACACCCGGAGCAGTGGGCAACCATTTATGCTGCGGCGCCCGGGGAGCAGTTGGGGGGTTCGGTGCCTTGCTCATGGGCTCTTCAGTCATGGTATTGCTGGCCCGAGACTCGAACCCACAACCTTAGGGTTAGGAGTCAAACTCTCTAACCATTAGGCCACGACTTCCCCACGATTTCTATAGTAATGATCTATAATCTATTGTAATGATCTATAGGTCTATTGTAATGATATATAATTTATAGTAATGATCTATAATCTATAGTAATGATCTATAGTCTATTGTAATGATCTATAGGTCTATTGTAATGATCTATAGTCTATAGTAATGATCTATAGTAATAATCTAGAGTCTGTTGTAATGATCTAGAGTCTGTTGTAATGATCTAGATCCACTGTATGATCTATAATCAATTGTAATTATCTATAGGGCTGTTTAGCGGTCTATTGTACTAATGATCTATAACACTATAACCCTTAGACCCATAGAGCTCCTAATTAGAAAATATCTATATATTAATGTTTTGCAGTCTACTTCAAATTACATTACATTTACATTTACAATGCCAAGCTAACACCATGCAGGTGTACATTATATAACAGGTATTTTTTTCTTCTTGTAAGATTTGCAGTCTCAGACTTGGCTGCTGTTCTGAGTTAATACTTTCATATCGATGTTAATGTGTTCCACACTCATGCGCCATCTTACCGGCCAGCTTTCTAAACTACCTTCTATTTCCACATGAACATTAGTACAAAGCGTTTTTTTTTTCTGACTCATCTAGAGCTCATATGGAGCTTCTGGCACATTTTCCTTTTTATACTTTGGATCCATACACTCGAGTGAAACACTAATTGTTCCTCCATAGAGTTTTTATCCTCTGTGGCACTCTGTACCCATCGCTTGCTCTCCCCATGCGCCGGTTCTCCTGCAAGGCTGTGAATGATGTCCGTTGTGAGGTCGACAGCGTGATTGAGCACATAAATGCAATTTCACTTCGACTGACCCCAAAAAACTAGAAACCTCATCACATCACTTTGATGGCTTAGCGTTGGCCTTTTTTCCTCTTTCGCAGGGAAAAGGGGAACGATCGAGCTTTCCAATAACGAGAAATTTCATCTGTTGAAAGATCCTGGTGTAGTCAGTCATGTGTGTGTGTGTGTGTGTGTGGTGAAGGTGCACAGTTGTGCTCAGGATGCAGTGGTTTTGTGCCAGAGCCTGAGTGCCAATGTTAGACGTGTGCATTAATAATGCAGAGGCACCTGAAGACCGAGCGCCATTTACACTCTCTCTAAACACACAGGCAAACACACACTCACGGGGTGTTTCCTGTTTCGTTCACAGACCTCACCGTCTCATAATAAGCATCACTACCCACAATGCACTACATCCTGATCTCCTTGAGATTGCAGTTAACCCAGTGGGTGTTGAAACCAAATTGTAGTTTTGTTTAGGAACAAAAGACTAGAGTGAAATAATCAACAGCACAGTAGTGTGATGACCACAACGAATCCCAGAGTGTTTTATTTCTACATTTCTGTGGTGTTTTTTTAGCCTCACGGTTTTCTTCAAGCCCATAATTGAACAATTTTATATTTTTAATCCAGGATAATACTTAATGATTTATAAAGATAGTTGTAAAGTGCAATGTATTTTCATAAATAGTTATAATGTGTTCTGAGCATGTCTACGGTTTTCGTGGCCTAATGGTTAGAGAGTTTGGCTCCTAACCCTAAGGTTGTGGGTTCGAGTCTCTGGCCGGCAATACCACGACTGAGGTGCCCTTGAGCAAGGCACCAAACCCGGTTCTCCACTACTTCCTGTTCTACTTCCTGTTTTATTTAGCTGGAATCACAAAGAGAGCTCACTAGTCAGGTGATCTGGGAATCAGACATTTTATCTCAGGATGCACCATGGAAAAGCAGAGAACATTCTGAAGCTCCTAGCTGGGGATGAGCTCTCACTCAACTTCATCTACAAATGCTTACTATACAGTAGCTTGTTGTAGCTTAACATTAGCGATCAGTGTCCCATTGTGTAGATAGCCAGGGTTCTTACCATCCAGGAGGCTAGAGAGCTGATTGAGACACAGCCTGCATTTTCCCTTCTTCCAATACAAGTGAAGATTATTGTAGCTCCTTCAGTGTAAAGCTCAGAATAAGCCATGGTTAAGTGTTATTGGTGTTGGTACAGTATTCGCCCCACACTGAGTCAACACTCCACATGAGAATCGCTTCAGTGAGCGAACTCTTGGAGAAACACTCCTTCTCTGAGGTTAAATAATTGAGTGTAATGGCCCATTCCATGCCTGTCAGGTTCCTATGGAGATATAATATAGATGAATCACGCTCAGCACGTCGGGCTTTGGCACATGGCGCCGACGTGCAGAGTTCAAGATCGAGCATGTGCGCGAGGCAAATGGCTCTCCGGCACAAATGTCTTTATTATCTCCGGATGTGGTTGACAGCTGCCCAAATGTTTCAATATTTCACGTCTGGGATGTCCTCAGACGCCCTCGACACTAATTCAAAAAATTATTTGACTCTTTCAGCAGATGTTTGGAAGATAATTCCAGCTCAGTGATGCAAAGTGTCTGACGTTACGTTTCCGCGGGTTTTCATCACAGTCAGGTTTGTGTCACGCTGAGGCGCCATGCAATGGCAGTAATGCGGCAGTAAACAAAACACTTTTTTCCAGAACTGGTTTATTGTCTCGGGACGTGTGCTAGCAAAATACACTCGACTCTTGCTCATTTTTCAGGAGAACCTCAAGGCAAAGTTAAGCTTTGCATCACATCCAGGCATAAATAATGTATGTTCTGTGAAAAAATGTGCATAAATAAATATTCGGTTATGTAAAGACGATCTGAAGTACATTGCCATTTCAGGAATTTTCTAGAAATTCATCTAAAACATATTATTTTCGAACATCCTTTTAAATCATACCAATGCTGCAAGTCTGTTAGTATAAATTTATATCTTAACATACAGTACAGAAGATTCCTACTGTATAATGCCATTGTTTCTTAACACTGCTACAAAGGAAACATCTAAATGAAAGTAATGTATATTTAGATATAACTTAATTATCAATGAAATATACTTGTGATGTCATAATTTCTATTAAAGTATATTTATTATGTATTAAATCACGCATTAAGAGTTACAGTTAAATACATTTACTGTAAGATTAGGTGACATTTTGAGCACTGAACGGGGAATATAGTGTGTGTGTGTGTGTGTGTGTGTTGTTCAGGTGTACATATGCGCTTGCTCTGTGGTTGCAGCATGATCTAGAATAAGCATGAGTGGGGAATAAGCGAGATACTTAGCAGAGATACTTACTGAGCAGCTACAAACTTTCTCCTCAGTTTCTTCTGTCTGTTCCTAGCTTTTTAACCACTGACCCTCCGCATGCTGCGTCTGGTCTCACTGTCTGTGGTGTGTATGTCTGTGATGGTGTCTCTAGTCTCACTGTCTAGTCTCACTGAGTCTGTAATCTCTATTGTTTCTGTCTGTAGTATCTCTGTATATGTGTTTATGTGTCTGTGGTGTAGTATCTGTTTATACATTCTCTGTCAGTGGCTTTTCTGTCTGTCTGTATTGTATCTGTGCATTTTGGGTCTGTCTGTAGTGTCTATGTCTGTCTGTGTTGTCTCTGTGGTGTGTCTGTCTGTCTTTTGTGTCTATGTCTGTAATGTCTATCTCTGTCTGTCTGTTGTATCTGGCTGTGGTTTGTCTGTGTTTTTTCTGTCTGTCTGTGGTATCTCTCTCTGTAGTATCTAGGTCTGTCTGTCTGTCTGTCTGTCTGTCTGTCTTTGTTCTATGTAGTTCCAAGGACCCGGAGAAACGTTGTCTCATTTCACTGTGTATGTGTCAGATATAGACATGACATAGAAATGACAGTATAAGCTTCTTGGCTTGATTTGACTTGAGTGTATTCTGTCTCTGTTTGTGGCTTTTCTGTCTGTGGTGTGTCTGTTTGTAGTGTCTTTCTGTCTGTCTGTAGTGTATCAGTATATTTTGTCTGTGTGTGTTGTCTGTTTGTCTGTGTGTCTTTGTCTGCCTGTCTGTCTGTCTGTGGTGTATCTGTCTCTAGTATCTATGTCTGTGGTCTGTCTGTCTGTCTTTCTGTGGCACGTCTGTCTGTCTGTGTGTGTGTTGTCTTTCTCTGTGGCTTTTCTGTCGGTGGTGTGTCTGCCTGTCTGTCTCTCTTTCTGTGGCACGTCTGTCTGTCTGTGTTGTGTCTGTCTGTCTGTCTGTCTGTGGTGTATCTGTCTCTAGTATCTATGTCTGTGGTCTGTCTGTCTGTCTGTGTTGTGTCTGTCTGTCTGTCTGTGGTGTATCTGTCTCTAGTATCTATGTCTGTGGTCTGTCTGTCTGTGTGTGTGTTGTCTTTCTCTGTGGCGTTTCTGTCAGTGGTGTGTCTGCCCGTCTGTCTGTCTTTCTGTGGCACGTCTGTCTGTCGGTGTTGTGTCTGTCTGCCTGTCTGTCTGTCTGTCTGTGTGTGTTGTCTTTCTCTGTGGCTTTTCTGTCGGTGGTGTGTCTGCCCGTCTGTCTGTCTTTCTGTGGCACGTCTGTCTGTCTGTGTTGTGTCTGTCTGTCTGTGGTAAGTATCAGTCCATCTAGTCTGTAGTGTATCTGTGGTATTTCTGTTTAAGGTTGAAGGTAATTCTCTCAGGTGTGGCTCTAAAGTTCCTCGTGTTCAAACCCAGCAGTGAATTCAGCGGAGGTCTTCGGTCTTCTCTCTAATTACAGCATTTTCTCTTTCCCTCCATTCTCCCAGCTTAAGGTCAAGTTTGCAGAACGTTCTGGGAAATCTATGTAAATTTATCAGGCCTTAAATATTTGTGAAACAAATTTGTTATGCATGCTGGGTGTCCCGGCTCACTAATGCCTGGTGAGTGTTATCTGTTTCCCTCATGATCAAGTGATGTATCAACGTGCCAGTTTATCGGCGAGCGCAATCAATTCTGGTGACAGTGATCATGGCAGTGACCTTTCTGCTGTCACCGTGCGTGTCTATGTGCAGGCTGAGGCGAGATCACGCCGATCGATTGGCAAAATCATGATTTAATCCTAAAACTCATGTCACATATTTAATTAATCAGAAAGAATCAGAATCAGAATCAGAAAGGTCTTTATTGCCAAGTATGTTTCCACATACAAGGAATTTTTTCTAGTACAGGAGCTCCACAGTGTAAACATGTAGCAATGGTAAGACATGAACATATAAATAATAGACAGTTGTATGTGCAAATTGTAATATAAGTGTGCAAATTGAAGTAAAGATGTGCAAATTCAAATATAGATGTGCAAAATAAAATATAAATGCGTACTTGCAGACAATGTAAGAATAGGTATTGTTCTGTGTATGTTAGGTGTCCATCAGATGTATGTTAAGTGTTCATCAGATGTATTGCCTGAGGGAAGAAACTGTTCCTATATCTGGTCGTTTTGGTACACAGGGCTCTGTAGCGTCGGCCAGATGGCAACAGTTCAAATAGTAAGTGTGCTGGATGTGAGGGGTCCAGAGTGATTTTCTTTGCCCTTTTGCTCACTCTGGAGAAGTACAGGTCTTGGAGTGTAGGGAGAGTTGTGCCAATGATTCGCTCAGCAGTCCGAACTACCCTCTGTAGTCTCCTGAGGTCGGATTGGGTGGCTGAGCTAAACCAAACAGTCACTGAAGTGCAGAGGATGGATTCAATTATTGCAGTGTAGAACTGTTTCAGCAGATCCTGTGGCAGGTTGAACTTCTTCAGCTGGCGAAGGAAGTACAACCTCTGCTGAGCCTTTTTCACAATAGAGTCAATGTGAATGTCCCACTTCAGGTCCTGGGAGATTGTGGTTCCCAGGAATCTGAATGACTCCACTGCTGTCACAATGCTGTCCATGATGGTGAGTGGGGGGAGAGCAGGGGGGTTTCTCCTGAAGTCCACGATCATCTCCACTGTCTTGAGCGTGTTAACTGATGTATGAAGTGACACATGACACAAATAGATCGTACCGACAAAGACAAGTTCAAGTGTTCTGGCCATTTCTGGATTCCTCTAGAAATAAATATAAATAGATTCCAGTCCAACTTATCTTGCACTTTTAAGGTATTTTTTGACTCAACATCTTCATTCATTCATTTTCTACCGCTTATCCGAACTACCTCGGGTCACGGGGAGCCTGTAGATCTCAGGCGTCATCGGGCATCAAGGCAGGATACACCCTGGACGGAGTGCCAACCCATCGCAGGGCACACACACACACTCTCATTCACTCACGCAATCACACACTACGGACAATTTTCCAGAGATGCCAATCAACCTACCATGCATGTCTTTGGACCGGGGGAGGAAACCGGAGTACCCGGAGGAAACCCCCGAGGCACGGTTAGAACATGCAAACTCCACACACACAAGGCGGAGGCGGGAATCGAACCCCCAACCCTGGAGGTGTGAGGCGAACGTGCTAACCACTAAGCCACCGTGCTCCCCGACTCAGCATCTTATTTATATAAAAAGGATTTTCCTCTGGGTTTTTATTTAGTTTCTCCCAAAATGTTTATAATGCTAGATACATCATTAATTACCTCTTAAGAATGTTTTTTTTTTCTCTTTAAATGAATGAACCTTTTCTAAAACCCATTTAAACGAACTGAGGCTGTTTTGGAAACGCATGCGAGACAGGATTTTTGTTGTTATTTCAAATTTAACGATGTAAACTTGAGTCCCAGCTTTAGATTAAATCTTACAAGGTGTACATTACATTTTTTTCCCCTGAACTATTTCTTTAAGCTTTACAGGAACCGTAGAATATATACGGTGATGTTAGAGAGCCGGCACAATCTCATATTTTATACCGTCAAAAAAAAAGACCTACTTTAAACCATCAGCTTCACGGGGTTACTTTTTTATTTCTTTTATATAAAGGTCACAGTTCGTATCTGTAAGGATGGCATTTAATTTCCTGTTTATCTTGGAGCAGTGAGTCTGTGTGACATTTATTCTTCCTGATGGCACCGCGGTCTCGCTCGGCTCAGCGTTTAGGCGACTCATTTCCTCCTGGACCGTAAAGTATCTCAGCAAGAACCTCACTGCCAAAAACACTCAGACTTTAACTCTTCTGGAGAACAGTGTTTATGAACAATAACAAAACACATGCTGCAACTTTATATCCCTAATTTATCAGGAAAAGCTCTGGAGGGACAGATTTCAAACTTTTATACCATCTAGTTTTCAGATTTGTTGCATGACGTGTGATTAATACATACAGTTTGCCGTCCTGGTTCTGACTTCATCCTTGTTTGACAAGCAGAAAAACATTAGAATAAATATATGATGAACGTCAGCAGACGATGAGCCGTGATCTCCATCGTCACGTTTACATTTATAGCATTTAGCAGACGCCCTTAACCAGAGTGACTTATATTTTATCTCATATTTTATACAACTGAGCAATTGAGGGTTAGGGGCCTTGCTCAGGGGCCCAGCAGTGGCAGTTTGGTGGACATAGGAATTGAACATATAACCTTCCAATTGGTAACCCAACACCTTAACCGCTAGGCTACCACATCACCATCGGGACGTGACAGTGATGGTCAGAGCAGGAAGAACAGGAAACACATCTCACTGCATTCTCTCTGTCCTCTCACTCAAAGTTAACTTAGTCAATGGTTGCTTATTTATTTATTTATTTAAAGGTAAAAGGTAGAAATAAAGAATATTGCAAGGACTTAAAGATGGAGAAATATCCACAGGAGCAGGGTAAAGAGAAATAATTAAGAATTATTCTTAAGTTAAGAATAAATAAGTGAAAGGTCATCAGGGAATTACTCAGAGTGTGACATCATTAGAGCTTATAAGAGTGCTTATTAACCAACTTTCATAGAATTATTTCTAATAATGTAAATGGGTATTTTGTCTATCTATTTGTCTATCTGTCTGTCTGTCTGTCAGTTTATTTGCACTATAACGGCTATAGGTGGTAGAAGAAAATAAGAAACAAAAAGACATGGCTCTATCCAGGGTGCACTTACTTTTGATATAATGCTCTTTTAATCCTTTATCTCTCTCGTCTCTGAGGATCACGTGTCCTGAGCTTCATACGGAGATAAAGACTTTCTCTCATCCTCGTTCTCCCTCTTTATTCTCACATGACACTCGAGACACTTTTCACCGATTCATATTTCACACGTTTTAACACCACTGAACCAACGAGAGGTTGTTTTTTTTGTGCTCTAAATGAAGTATTTTTTTCCATCGCACCATTGTTAAGGTTAATTCCTGTAATCTGCATGTTACATGTCCTCTGTGAGTCAAACGCACTTCCGTCCCCTCCGTTCCACCTCATTGTGTAGAAGCTGAAAGGTTTCTGTGACACAGTTTACTGCCTGACCTGCGGCTGCGTCACGTGACCGAAGCCGAGCGTTAAGATTCGAGTGGCTTTTCTTCAAGTCTATTTAAGAGCTATTTAAGTTCCTGCTCTTTTTCCCCCTGAAGATTTTTCCGACTCCCTCCAGGACACACGGACTTTATGAACACTTCGTACAGATTGTTCTTATATCCGCGCATCATTTCCTCTAAAATCGTTTTTCCTCTCGAGCAATAAACTTCACATGGAGGGTGAGATGGAGACTAGTACAGGGTCACACACAGGCCCCGCCGACCGCATGTTACAGGCTGTACGGACAAATCAGAGCAGAATTCATTCATTAAATCAAACACTTAATTAAATTCAACTCAATTTTTTTAAAAGAAGGCTTTTAGAAAACATTTTAACAGGTTAAAGATGGAATCAGACACCAAATTCATCTTTAAAGAAAAAAATGTTTAAAAAAGATAAATAAAGAATCCAATTCAATTCATTGTCACAAAGCAGCTTTAAATTAAATATAAAATAAAAATGAATATAAAAAATGTATATAAAAAATAAATCAAAAATTCTAAAACAAAGTGTACATTCTGCTAATTTGTTTAAATAAATAAATAGAAAAGAAAGAAAGAAAGAAAGAAAGAAAGAAAGAAAGAAAGAAAGAAAGAAAGAAAGAAAGAAAGATTTTTAACTCTTTAATTGTTAATTATAATACACACTACAGAAGGATACATATTCCCTCAGATGATCAATCAATCTTCTTTTAAGGGGTTTTTCTTTCTTTCTTTTCTTTCTTTTTTTTTTTTCTTTCTTTCTTTTCCTCTCCACTTGATTTTATAACTTGATTATTTTTGTAAGTCTCTCCCTCCTTTTCTCTCAGATCTTTAAAAAGCAGGAGTGGTTTACAGAGGTGGGAGTAAGTCACACATGTGCAAGTCACAAGTAAGTCTCGAGTCTTAACCTTCAAGTCTCAAGCAAGTCCGAGTCATTTTTTGTGAGAGTCAAGTCAAGTCAAGTCAAGTCAAGTCAAGTCACTGCTTTATGTCAAGCAAGTCAAGTCAAGTCGTAGCTTGAGTCAAGCAAGTCACTGGCAGGTCATACAGATGTTTGATGATTTAACTAAATGTATATATTAAGCAAAGTTAAATCTACAGTATTTATGGACTATGAGAGTTTTATTTGCAACAAAAATGATTATACAGTATGCATTTATTTTTAAGAGGTGTCCACATACAGGTGAGTTGTAAATACAATAAAAATCTAAAAATGAATAAAAATCAAAACTACAAAGAATAAGTTGTAAATGTAATTGAAATAAGGCCAAAATAAAAGCATGAAAAGTTTCAATATGCCTCAAACATGGCAGAAGACCATGGAAAAGTAGATATATAAAAGTGCAATGGTTTCTATGCAACCAAATGGCATTTTTTGAACAGACATTCCCTTTTAATGGGACATGAACACATCCTTAAATTAGATCCTTCCTTTTTAACAACAGAATAACAACAACAATCAATCACGTCAATCAAAAAACGTAAATTATTGAATCCCACAAACCTTGAAGTGAATTAACTATGAGAGAGAGAGAGAGAGAGAGAGAGAGAGAGAGAGAGAGAGAGAGAGAGAGAGAGAGAGAGAATGATTGGAGTTAGTGTAATTTATTAATTAAAGGGATAGTTCACCTAAAAATGAAAATTCTATTATCTTGATCTCGCCCTCATTATGTTACAAACCTGTATAAATTTCTTTGTTTTGATGAACACACATGTAGATATTTTGAGGACTGTTTATAACCAAACCATTCACGAGCCCCATTCACTTCCATAGTGGGGAAAAAAGAATACTATGGAAGTGAATGGGGCTCATGAATGGTTTAGTTATAAATATTCCTTAAAATATCTTCCTCCGTGTTCATCAGAACAAAGAAATGTATACAGGTTTGTAACATGAGGGTGAGAAAATTATAAAAGATTTTTTTTATTTTTGGGTGAACTGTCCCTTTAAATTGAATGTGTGTGTGTGTGTGTGTGTGTGTGCGTGCTAGACAAGAATATGGCTCTGCTTGCAACTCTGAAGTTTTTTATATTTATATTTATGTTTTTTATATATATGTGCATCCCCATAAACGATCCATACGCTTTTCACTCAAAGCCTAACACTGAAGACCAATTATAAGTGCTATTGCAAAACAGCTGACATTTCAACATAAACAGTGACCAACCATTTACACTACATTGCGCTTGCAAAAAATTTTGATAGAACTTTGTCATTCAATTGTGAGCGATGTGGTCGCATTCTGCTGTTCTTCTCTTCTCATCTTGCACAAACTCCCGGTATTATAATAACTTAATAATTTTTGGTGTAGCGCCTTCCATGTTTCGTCACGACTGTTAAGGTTTATTAGTTAGTGCGCGCGCTCCCTCTGCTTGCCTGCTGCGTCACGTGGTTAGATTACGCTCTTGCGTGCGTTTAAAAACAGATTTAAAAACAAAATAGACAAAAAAGATAAAACAAAAACAAAAAACAAGTTATTTCGAGTCATTTAACTCAAGTCCGAGTCAAGTCTCAAGTCATGAATGTCAAGTCAAAGTCAAGTCGAGTCTTTTTTTAATATTTGTCAAGCAAGTCTCAAGTCTCAAACTTGCGACTTAAGTCCGACTCGAGTCAAGTCATATGACTCGAGTCCCCCATCTCTGGTGGTTTATCTCTCACTCTTTACCTCTTTTGTGTCTATCTCTCTTTCACACCTTCTTCTTCTCTGCCATTCTACCTGCTCTTTGGAGAGGACAGGATGGAGAGAACAGGGTGGAGAGGACAGGATAGAGAGAACAGGGTGGAAAGGACAGGATGGAGAGGACAGGGTGGAGAGGACAGGTGGAGAGGATAAGTGGAGAGAACAGGGTGGAGGGTGGAGAGGACATGATAGAGAGGACATGATAGAGAGGACAGGGTGGAGAGGACAAGGTGGAAAGGACAGGATAGAGAGGACAGGGTGGAGAGGACAGGGTGGAGAGAACAGGATGGTGAGGACAGGATATAGAGGACAGGTTAGAGAGGACAGGGTGGAGAGGACAGGGTGAAGAGAACAGGATAGAGAGGAGAAGGGTGGTGAGGACAGGGTGGAGAGAACAGGATAGAGAGGACAGGGTGGAGAGAACAGAATGGTGAGGACAAGATAGAGAGGACAGGGTGGAGAGGACAGGTGGAAAGGACAGGGTTGAGAGTGTCCTGACTATGCTGTTGATGATCCCTCACGCTACAGTCCTGTTCCTCGATGGTTCTTTACTCAGTGAGATGTGAGAGACTCACTGTGTGATATCTTTCAGTCTTTTCTCTTTCTCTCCTTCCACTCTCTCCATGAGCGAGCTCATGTTGTAGTAACTCCACATTAAAGAGGTGATGCAGAAGGTCAGGTGTGTGTATGGAGACACACCTAAGGAAGGACAGAATGTTCTATTAAAACCTCTGGTGTCCTCAGCGTCTGTATGATGATCTGTCACTTCATTTACATGTTGATTTCTGCTCATGAATATAAAGAAGCTGTGTGTGACAGTGTGATTAAACAGGCTTCAGGTTTCCTCACGGTTCACTGCAGCTTCTGTAACGTTTGTACAACTGCTTTCTTTCGCTGATGTGTGTTTGTGACGGTTTGTTTCATCGTTATGATTCAGAACGTGTGTGAAGACGACAAAGACCAGAGTAACACACACATAATGATGATGTCACTGAAGGAATAATGTCACACCTCAGGACCTGACTGTAAAACTCCATTCTTACAGGTGTGGCTGTAGAGGCGGGGCTTTGTGAGGAAACCACGCCCCCTGCAGAGGTAGCCTGTGAAGTGGCGTGTCCCGGTGACTGTGTGATCAGCTCCTGGTCTGATTGGTCTCCATGTTCTCACTCCTGTGCCAAGAAGAACACTGAGGGGAAGCAGAGTCGTTCTCGGACCGTTCTTGCTCTACCTGGGGAAGGTAACACACACACACACACACACACACACACACACACACGCACTCACACACACTGTCACATGCAATTGGCAGTATGTAGGAACTATAAAGGGTTGTTTCATAAAAGCAACACAACATTACCTATCATCGATCGTTTCCACGGCTTGACAGCGTATCCACGTCAGCATTAGCATTAGCAGCCTAGCATACGTATTAAAAGCATGCTAACCAATTTCACGTCTATAACAGCGTGCGTTCACTGTCCACTTTATTAGGTACATCTGCACATCTACACGTTTATGCAGTTAAAAAATCAGCCAATCAGGGTGCAGCAGCACAAAGTCAAGACCTTCAGTCAATTTTCACATCAAATATCAGAATGACGAAAAACGTCTGATCTGATCTGATCTTATCTCTGTGACTTTAACCGTCACGTGGATGATGTTGTTGGTATCAGATGAGCTGGTTTGAGTTTTTCAGAAGATCTCCTGCTGGGATTTTCACACACCAGTCACTAAAGTTGAGACACGATGGTGCGAAAAACAAAAAACATGCTGTGAGTGGAGGATCTGCAGACTGAGAGAGATCAGAGGATCAGACCGGTCTGAGCTGACAGGATGACCAGAGAACCTGAAACCATCTGTAAAAACCATGATGAGCTGAAAAGCATCTCAGAATTAACAACACACGGTTGTGTGACCATGTCATGGTTAAAGTCACAGAAATCAGACTATTCTTTATTCTGATGTTTGATGTAAACATTAACTGAAGTTCTTTACATTCGTCTGTATGATTGTATACATTGTCCACGTGATTGGACACTGCCACGTGATTGGCTGATTAGAGAACTACATGAATGTGCAGGTGTTCCTAATAAACTGGACACTGAGTGTTTGTGTTCCCTAAAGCCCTCATTCTCATGATCGTCCCAGTGGTCTATACTGCCAGTTCCCAGTGTTCCGAGTTCCCTATTGTCAAGTTAAATTTATAAATCATATCTTTGTTCACACACACACACACACACACACACACCTATATGCACCTCCTGCTGATTCGTCTGCTGCTGAGTTATGGAAATTTACCCCTACACACACACACACACATACACACACACCTATATGTACCTCTTGCTGATTCGTCTGCTGCTGAGTTATGGAAATTTACCCCTACAGACACACACACACACACACACACACACACACACACAGCACAGTCCACTGAGTCTTATTAGTCAGACAATCCCTTATTAATATTCGGCCGATCTGTGCTGGATTCATTATGGCGCGTTCTGGGCCACTTAACGCACCGTGTGCTGAAGCTGAATGTCAATACAGCGTCCTTGACTCCAAGGGCACATGGCATTTGGAATCACTTTTAATTACAGAAAAAGGACTGAAATAAATCAAGGCTCTAATCCCGTGCTGCACATCAGCAGCTGCTGCAGCCTCTTTGATAGAATTACAGTACAAAGTTTCTCCCTGAACAAAGTGAAATTGTGAACGATTCATGAGCCACGTCGTGTTACTGTCTTCGTCACCGATGTAAACACTGTCTGATTCTTCACCGGATGACGTTAAATACGTTACTATGCTAACATTAATACTTAGCTTAGCTTTACTTTAACTTAACTAACTGGTTCTAATTTAGCTCATTAGTTATTGTAGTTCACAGTGCATAAGTATTTGCCCCTTCTACTTTTCCTTGTTCTGTAGAGTTACACTCAAACTGAAATGGACTAAAATGGGATTTTATGCCATGAACAGAAAATAACATGTAAACTAGATTTGTAAAGTTCGTTGCAACAAATTTTGATGTTGGCTTTGACGGTGCAAGTATTCGCAAAGGCCGGTGGTTTTTGGAGGTGAGTGGACATAAGGGTCAGTGTTACTTTTGGAGGCAAGTGGACAGAAAGATAGGGTGACAAAACACTTGGAGGCAAGTGGAGACGAGCATGTGACGTCATCCTGAGGAAGTTCCCCACATTGTTCTGAGTGTTTTGATATGTCACATGTCCATGTTGTAAAAAGTTTTTTGATTTTGCATATATTGGGGGCGGGGCTGTGGCACAACCGGAAGGCCAGTCGGTACACCAATTTAAAACTTTGTTCAGAGTATCACCCTAAAGGAGCTGGCCGAGTTTGGTGTAGATAGTTCAAAAGCTTGCCGAGTTATAAACCTCCAAAGTTTATAATGGGAGTCTATGGGAAAAAAGGTCATTTTTGAGACCCGGTACCAGAAGTACCGGTACTCGGATCGCTTAGAAAAGTCATAGCAACAAACTTCAGACCAGGATCTACAACATATCCGAATTTGGTTCATGTGGCTCGAAAAGCCCTAGGCCACATTAAATTTTATACATTTTTGTCTAAGCTTAAATAGGAAAACAGAATGTTGAATTCTACAAAGCTACAGTACATAATAACTCGGAAGGTTCTGGAAAGAGGAAGTTGGAGAAACACTAAACAAAACTTCACATACACTCAAAATCACACACACACACACACACACAGCTCTGTGTGCTCTCTCTCTCTCTCTCGCTCTCTCTCTCTTTCTCCCTCTATCCACACTTCTATCTCTCATGCTGAAAGTCATTAGTAGACACAGGTGTGTGATTCTCACCACTTACCTTCCTCGGCTCCACCCTCTTTTCGCAAAACAGTGATTGGCCACGCCCCCAATTTCACAGACCCATGATACTGAAGTGGGGAAAAAAATCTATATAGATTTCAACATTCTTTACTTTATTTACAAAAATATATAAACAAACGTTGAGATTTAAAGATTTATTCTCCTGCAAATGAGTTGTGTGTCACATCCTCAGCTCACCTCAGACAGTCGAACTGTCACATGGTCTCAATATACATGAACACAGTTTGAGAACACACCTGAAACCAAGCAGGTGAGCCGAGGTGAGCAAAACAAATCCAAGGGAAAGAAAAGAAAAGAAAAGAAAAGAAACTGTGAAAGAGACTGTCCACCAGATATCAGCGGACATGAGATTAAACACGGGATTAATCAGAGAAACACCCGAGAAGCAGAGTGTAATAACACGATTCATGACTAGATCCTATTTTAGTTCATGTTGGTAGAAGCCTCCAGTTTAGTGCTGCCTCCGGTTTAACGCTACCTCCTGTTTAGTGCTGCCTCCTGTTTAGTGCTGCCTCCTGTTTAGTGCTGCCTCCTGTTTAGCGCTGCCTCCTGTTTAGTGCTGCCTCCAGTTTAATGCTACCTCCAGTTTAGTGCTGCCTCCTGTTTAGCGCTGCCTCCAGTTTAACGCTACCTCCTGTTTAGTGCTGCCTCCAGTTTAGTGCTGCCTCCAGTTTAGTGCTGCCTCCAGTTTAGTGCTGCCTCCTGTTTAGCGCTGCCTCCAGTTTAACGCTACCTAATGTTTAGCACTGCCTCCAGTTTAGTGCTGCCTCCTGTTTAGCACTGCCTCCAGTTTAACGCTACCTCCAGTTTAGTGCTGCCTCCTGTTTAGCGCTGCCTCCAGCTCCAGTTTAACGCTACCTCCTGTTTAGTGCTGCCTCCAGTTTAGCGCTACCTCCTGTTTAGTGCTGCCTCCAGTTTAACGCTACCTCCTGTTTAGTGCTGCCTCCAGTTTAACGCTGCCTACAGTTTAACGCTGTATCCAGTTTAGTGCTACCTCCAGTTTAGCGCTGCCTCCAGTTTAGTGCTGCCTCCAGTTTAGTGCTGCCTCCAGTTTAGCGCTGTACCACACAGCAGGTCTTCAGGTCTTATAGCTCTACCTCTGTAAATGAAACTCTTTCTTCTTCTCTGTCAGGGGGTAAATCGTGTCCTCCTGCCCCATCTTTGGAGGAGTGGAGATCCTGTAATGATAATCCGTGTGTGGTGTTTTACTGGGAAGTGTCTCCGTGGGGTCCGTGTGTCCCCGATCCGTCCTTCTTTCTAAACAGAAGCGACGTTGGCGACGACACGACGAGCTGCTCAGCAGGGCTTCAGACACGCAAAGTCACCTGCATGAAGATCAATGGAGGAGCTGTCACTGCAAAACGGTACCTACATCATCCTCCTACAGTACATCACCACGGGGTCTAACCTCCTGTCCACCAAGTGTGTGTATGTGTGTGTGTGTGCATGCGTACGTGTGTGTGTGTGTCTATGCGTATGTGAGTGTCTGTGTGTGTATGTGTGTGTATGCGTATGTGAGTGTCTATGTGTGTGTATGTGTGCGTATATATGTGTGTGTGCGTGTGTATGTGTGTGTCTGTGTGCATGTTTGTGTGTGTTTGTTTGTGTCTATGTGTATGTGAGTGTCTGTGTGTATGTGTGCGTGTTTGTGTGTGTGTGTTTGTGTGTGTCTATGTGTTTGTGTATATGTGTGTGTGTAACTTGTTTATTAGACCATTACTCTGATAGAATGCAACACCATGAAACCTCTCCTCACACTCAGGGACGACTCAGTGAGAGAAATCAGACACCTCGAACACCACAAATCTGCTCCATCTGTACAAACTATAGTCTGGGTTGCCAGATTGATCACGTCTACCTCCCAATTCCGTTATTTTATTATACTGTTAGGAGTACATGAACAAAATCTCACTTCAGACTGATACAGAATCAGCACATTTCTACTGGATAAATAAATAAATAAATAAATAAATAATATAATATAATTGAAAATATATTAAAAATATCTAAAAAGTAACTTTTGAATGAAAATTATTAATAGTCTTATGTTCATTAATAAATTCATTACAAAAATCTTTTTATAAATAATTATGAATAAGAATTAATGATACCTTCTTCTTCTTCTTCTTCTTCTTCTTCTTCTTATTATTATTATTATTCTTTTTATTATGATGATGATGATTATTATTATTATTATTATTCTTTTTATTATGATGATGATGATGATTATTATTATTATTATTATTATTATTCTTTTTATTATTATTATTATTATTATTATTATTTCTGGACCTGTGCTGATTAAAGCTGCGTGTGAAACTGAGTGTAAATGAGATCAATGTTCTGACTTCACAGCTGGGTGTAAAATAAAACGTCTCGTCTCGTCACGCTCCTGTCCTCTATATTGGACTGGCTGCTTTGTGTAAAATGAAATCCTCCTGAATTATAGAGATAATAAATCTCATCAGGCGTCGGGGAATTAGACTCATAAATAATGCAGCAGTTTGATCTGTTTCTAATCCGCTGCTGCTTTAATATATTACTGACTCACTCATGAGGAGGCTTTATGAGCAGGTGTAATTCAGCTAGAGACATTTACACTGTACATCACACACACACACACACACACACACACACACACTGTACATCA
Source organism: Tachysurus vachellii (assembly GCF_030014155.1). NCBI lineage: Eukaryota > Metazoa > Chordata > Actinopteri > Siluriformes > Bagridae > Tachysurus > Tachysurus vachellii. The sequence continues at coordinate 25,847,465 of NC_083467.1, forward strand.
CACACACACACACTGTACATCACACACACGCACACACACAGAGAGTACATCACACACACACACACACACACAGAGTACATCACACACACGCACACTACATCACACACACACACACACACACACACACAGTACATCACACACACACACACACACACACAGTGTACATCACACACACGCACACTACATCACACACACACAGTACATCACACACACACACACACACACACACTCACACACACACTGTACATCACACACACACACACACACACACACAGTACATCACACACACACACACACACACACAGAGAGTACATCACACACACACACACACACGCACACTACATCACACACACACACAGTACATCACACACACACACAGACACACACAGTACATCACACACACATGCACTTACACTGTACATCATACACACACACAGAGTACATCACACCCACACACACACATGTACGTACACTGTACATCACATACACACACAGTACATCACACACATGCACTTACACTGTACATCATACACACACACAGAGTACATCACACCCACACACACACACATGTACGTACAGTGTCCTGACTCACACACACACACTGGATATAACACACACACACACATTACAGCACACACACAGAAGCACAAACACACAGTACATCACAAAAACACACACATACATAGTATAACACACACACACAAACACACACATACAGTTATTATGAAATACACACATTTATTATCAGCTTTCTTTTTCTTTCTTTCTTTCTTTCTTTCACTGCTTACTACTTTATATATACTGTGTATTACTTCAATTTTACGCTGTTTATTTAATTTTATTTTGTGTGTGTGTGTGTGTTTGTGTGTGTGTTTGTGTGTGTTTAATCTCTTTTTTATGTTCATTAAGTCATTACATTCTCTTCATAAGACGAATAAATTTACTTTACAGTAAATAAACATCAACTTACAATTTAAATGTTTTTTAAATTAGTTAATGTTGAATTCCCTGTGCATGAGAGCAGCAGTATATAATAAGTACTGCATCCAGGATCATTACTGCCCCCTACAGGTGTGGAGTTAACTTTATCATTTTTAACTCTCAGTAACTTTATAAACCACGGTGTAAAGAAACTGCTGCATTTCTCTGTGTTTAAAGACGAAGCTGCGACTTTGTAGTTATAAATGTCAGTTTGGTGGTGATGAGCTCCTGGAATAATACGTCTCTGTGTGTGTATGTGTGTTTATGTGTGTGTGTGTGTGTCCTTGGGGAGATGGAAGTGTTACAGCGTGAGAGAAATTGCCAGAGGCTTTATTAAGCTGTGTGGGGAGTCTCTGAGGGGCCACCGGGCCTTCATAGATCATTTCACACTCATACACACGCACACACACACACACGTGTGAATCAAAGTGTTTGTGTGTAGCTGACGCGCAGCAGCTGCATGCGTGAGCATCAGGATCTCAGCGTAGCAGCTGACTGCAGCTCTTCAAATCAGCTTCCGCCAAAACTCTTTCTTCTTCTCACTCACTCGCTTTCTTCCCTCGCTCCTGAGGGAGAGGTGCAGTGTCTCATCTCCACCTTCTGCAGGATGTGTGTCTTTACTCTCTCTGTTTATAAGGAAGAAGAAACGGTTTACTGACGTTCATCCATCCAGAATGCAATCATTCTGAATCTATCTATCTATTGCTTTCTTTCTGTTTCTCAGACTCTTTCTCTCTCTCTCCATCCATCTCATTGTCTGTCTATCTGTTTCTCATTCTCTCTCTTGCATAGTATCGGAATGCAACAGTTAACTAAGTCTTTAAATCTAAAAATAAAACATAAAAGAATAATTTACTGACACTTATCTCTAATAACTGATTAACGTTCTCCTTTCTCTCTCTTGCTCTCTCTTTTTTTTGTGTGTGTGTGTGTGTGTGTGTGTGTTTCACAGGTGTCCTGACTCAGCGAGGCCAATCTCAGTGCAGTCGTGTGTGTTACCGTGTAAAAGAGACTGTGTTGTCACTCTGTTCAGTGAATGGACGACCTGCCCTAACACCTGCTTACCTGGTACACGCACACGCACACGCACACGCACACACACACACACACACACACACTATTCTTTCCTCACTAATATAAATACAGTGTGATTTGTCTAAGCAGTGGTTCAGTGCTGGTCCGTTACTGACTGTCTGACTCGAATGAATTAATTACAATTAATAACTAAGAGTTTTATTAAACTCTTAATAACGCTGCTGTGGATTTGTGTGTTCATGTGTTTCTTTGCACTGGATGGGATTTATCTCGCTTTACTAACGTGAGAGGAAGCGAGTGTACTTAAACACACTCCTGCCAATGGGAATTCAGGAACTCCTAGTGGTGAGAAAGTGTAATAGCGAATAAACTCTTTGCTCTATAGAGACAAATCATATAAAAAAAAAAGATTAAGAGATGGACTGGAATCATTCTTAGTTTTGCTGAGAATCCGGCTCATGCAGTTTCTTCACTTTACTAGTGTTGGTGAAGTTTATTTCCTTATTAACCACACCATATTGGGTTATATGAGGCCATCGATTTATGCTAATGTGTCTATTCATGAATTTAGAACCTGGGGCCAGTTGTTCAAAGGTAAGCTGATCGGATTTTGGTTATCGGATTGGATCAAATCTTGAAAATGGGTTGTTCAAAAGGGAAAGAAGGAATCTGAAATCCGATTAGATTACAGAATCCAATCCTAGTTTTAATCTGGATCAAAACTTCAGTTTGTGTTGTTCAAAACTTGTCAGTAGGATTTGGATAACTTTGATCCAAAAAAACAGGAATATCCTGATCCCAACAGGGGGTAGGATTTCAAGGTGGATTCCAGGTGGAAAATGTTGTAAAACTTTACAATTGGTCAAATAATACATTCGAATCATTTAATGTATATACTTTTATTTATATTTTGCACTTGGCTTGTGTAACCGTTGTAACAGTGATATAGTAGACATAGGCTACCAATTAAGCTATTCAGTATAGTAATGTAAATTATAGGGGATGAGCCAGATACTCGGCTGAAACGAGTATCCGGTACGGATAAAGCACTTCTGCCGAGTACGAGTATAATACGAGTAATACGAGTCAATATCTGTGCTCGGATTGAATGAAAATCATCATTGGGTATCTGATTGTGTCAGCGTTCTGTGATAGGCTAGTCACAGCGCCCCTCCCCTACACACATACAGATGTATTGTGTTGCTGTGTCTCGCTCTGCTCACTCACAGTCACACACAGAACAGCTCTCTGTCTCTCCCTCAGTCACTCGGGTTCGCGGGTCTTTTCCGTTAACGTTTAGGGTTTCTTCAGCTTTTTACTTCGGGTTGTAACGTTAATAATACGTACTTACTAACCAGTAGAGTTCTGGTAAACGTGGGTTCATTCAGATGTGGTGCTTGCTTGGTAGAATGCGACTCGCATTGCGTCTCTGCCTGTCGGAGATTTTTTTTCTTTTTTAAACCTTCAGCTGTCTCTAACCAGTAACCAGACACTGAGTGTCTGACACATTTTCGCTGTATTTCATAAAAACATAAAGGTAGTAAGCTAGTGTTATAAATATTACAAATTAATTATTACCGGTTAAAGCCCCGCCCGTTTCAAGATAAGCCCCGCCTACTTCTGGGTTAGGCCCCACCCACTCCGAGTACGGATACAGATAATTCATATGGTTAACAGATACGGATACAGATACAGATAATGCTGTACTCGCTCATCCCTAGTAAATTATTTTGTTAGCTACTTGACATTTAACCGTTTTATTTTTTTAAGACGTTTTCAAAATATCCACAATGTATTTGTTAATGTATATTTGTTTTTTATTTTTTGTGACTCAGATGAGGGGTCATAAAAGAAATTATGAATGGAAGTGGATGTTTATGTTATTTTTGTGTTTTGTGTTTTTGTTGTCCCAATTAGAGCACAGGTAATCCGGATTTGGTAATCTTGAAAACTGTGTATCTGGATCAGGGAGATCCAGTCCAATGTTGCTTTGAAAAACCGGCATAAAAGTAAGACGGATTACCTGATCCTGAATAGGAAAAAATGGGATTTCCAAATCCGGATAATTTTGATCCAGATTAAACTTTTTGAACAACTGGCCCCTGTGTGTGGAGTTTGCATGTTCTCCCCGTGCCTCGGGGGTTTCCTCCGGGTACTCCGGTTTCCTCCCCTGGTCCAAAGACATGCATGGTAGGTTGATTGGCATCTCTGGAAAATTGTCCGTAGTGTGTGATTGTGTGAGTGAATGAGAGTGTGTGTGCCCTGCGATGGGTTGGCACTCCATCCAGGGTGTATCCTGCCTTGATGCCCGATGACGCCTGAGATAGGCACAGGCTCCCCGTGACCCGAGGTAGTTCGGATAAGCGGTAGAAAATGATTGACTGAATGAATGAACAACTGGCCCCTGATGATTTTATACCTGCTGTGATAAATAAGTTCTTATCTAGTGGAATGTGGAGACATCATCCTAATCTCTTCTGTCCTGAAGCTACAGCTTTACATCAGACTGATAGAAAGCGCCGATACTGGAGACTCCTTCCATAATCAAGGGCAGAAAATGACTCAAGGCCTTTTGACCAATCAGAATCCAGGATTCAAAATAACTAGATGTTAACCGGTAGAGCAGGTCGTGCCGTTTCTAAATCAGGTCCCTCGTCATGTTTCTCTTGCTCTCGCTGTGCTGTTCCGGGAGTATCGTTAATATTCTGATCAAATATCTGATACGTCTGGAATTAAAATATAGGAAAAGGTTACAGTCATATTGCTGTAGAATTAAAAGAAACATCCTGAGGAGATGAGACAGAGCGAACATTACACCTGCTTTCAAATCCATCAAAGCTGAAGAAGAAAGTTGAGAAGTTAAATGGATTTTTAATGGGACGTGAACCGAACAGTGAAGCGTCTGGGAATCGGACTGCAGATGTAATTGTTGTGAAAGAGCAGACGTCGTGTGTGTAAATAGCACCTCTGCTCGAGTCCGCCGCTTCTCCGCTTGGCATGATCACGCTCCTAATTGCACTGTTTATATTCTTTAGTAATTAGAACGGTGTAATGAGGCTCACCGTCGCTGCCAAATGAGGCCATTATCATGGTTTAGGATGTGAAACTCTGAATCCGAAACAGCACACAAGCAACAAAGGGCTTTTTTTGTTCAGCAGATGGCTTCGGTTTCTGGCTCTTCACTCATGCTGACTCCATGCCTCATCTTCCAAACCTTTGATTAATTAAGTGTCTTTGGTTACTACTGCTGTTTCTGAGGTAAAAAAAAAAAAAAGATCTGACTCTACAGTGTATGGAACACACTCCAAATTCATTCATTCATCTTCTACCGCTTATCCGAACTACCTCGGGTCACGGGGAGCCTGTGCCTATCTCAGGCGTCATTGGGCATCAAGGCAGGATACACCCTGGACAGAGTGCCAACCCATCGCAGGGCACACACATACACACTCATTCACTCACGCAATCACACACTACGGACAATTTTCCAGAGATGCCAATCAACCTACCATGCATGTCTTTGGACCGGGGGAGGAAACCCCCGAGGCACGGGGAGAACATGCAAACTCCACACACACAAGGCGGAGGCAGGAATCGAACCCCCAACCCTGGAGGTGTGAGGCGAACGTGCTAACCACTAAGCCACGGTGCCCCCTACACTCCAAATTATTACTCATTATTTTCTTCTCAATAACTTAAACGTTTAACATGTTTGTTTTTGCTGAATCCTTAAAAGGTTCTTTAAGGCATCATTGGATAATTAATGGATCTGAGCAATCAATGGACCCAGAAGAGAAGCCTCTCTGTTGTAGGACTCAGACCAGACCAGACCTTGCTGAGCTTTCTTTAGTATTCTTTCCATTCCATCTAACACTATAAAGCGATGGATTTAAATAGAACCCTTTTAGAAAGCTTAGAACCCATCCAAAGTTCCGTTGAGGAACCTAATTTTTTTCCTTCTGGTTTTCTAAATATTTACCACCTGCTATCTAACTTGGACACCATGTTCTTTTTCCTCTCATTCTAGCTAACGCGACCATGCCCACTCAGTCACGCTACAGGATGGTGGTCCAGCGAGCAGTCGGCGGGGGTCACGAGTGTCCTGATACCATGTTTGAGGAGAGGGAGTGTGAACCACTTCCCGTGTGTCCTACCTACAGGTCAGGTTTCAACACCTCTGCCGTGTATCGCACTACATGCTTCTACTTCCTTCCACAATCGCATGGTTTCTTTCAGGTCCAATAACGTATTCCCATTTACTTGTTCTGTTGTTTCCAAATCTTGACCTCCTAACCGTGACTCTACTGAGGTAGTCTAAAAAATGTTCCTGCTTCGTCTCGTTCATCCTCTGGCCATGGTCTTCATCCTGAGTGACCCAGGTGCCTGTGTACTCCTCTGTGTACTCCTCAGACAGAGTTTTTTTTTGCTAAAGACATTTTTCAGAGCAAGCTACAGTACAGTATGGATCAAACTGGTGCTCACTACATTCACTCGATAAGACCTGGAATGATTACAGCCAAAGAAAAACCCTTTGCATAGAGAGAAACAGTCAGAGTCCAGCTCAAAAAACTCCCACATCACCTTCCCTCACCTCTGAGCGCTGCGCTTCTCCGACCTTAAACCTTTTTATTCAGTCTTAACAGCACAGCAAGTTTGGTGTGAGATGTTTTACACCTTGAATGTGAGTTCATATAAAAAAGATCCCAGTGTCAAATTGAGTAACTTAGTGGATGTTAGCAGACATTAGTGTGTCCTGCACTCTATACTGTATGACTCTCCAGCTCACAGTACAGCTGCTGGTTATATGAGTACAGAGAGCAGAGTCACTCCACTTACCAACAGTTGTTGATGTGTTGCCACAGCAGATGAACGCAGGTTTTACACCTGATGCCCTTCCTTAAGCAACCCACCCATTTTATCCGGGCTTGGGACCGGCACTGAGAGTTAGCTATTCAGTGTCTGGGATAGATTCTTTCTTGGGACTCAAACCCAGGCCTCGGCAATGAGAACGCAGGATCCTGCTGCTGGCCCACCAGAAGATTCACTTGTCTTACCACCAGTAAACTCTGTTAAACCTGACTGACCACCATTGTTCCATTGACTGACCACTATTGGACCTACCATCCAATCACTGACCATCATTATTTTTGACAGCCAATAACTGATTGTTATTGTTTGACCATTTTTTGGGTCTTGTTTTGTTCACCTTCTTGTGGATGTTTGAGGACATATTATGTCTTTTTCTCTTGAAATCACTTAGCAGCACCATTAGATTAGTTGTTGTGCACTTTTAAAGAAATGAGGCTGCTTAGGATGTGTTTAGCACCTTAGGACATTCATTACGTTTCCATGTTTCTTAATTCCACTTTAAATGCCACATCAGATTGTTTTCCATCAGTCTTTCACTGCATAGCGACAATCACTGTCCAGTTTCATCGCAGGCTACTAGGCAAAATGAAGAAGGTTCTGCCCACTTCACAATCGTGTCATATATAAACCTGAAAAGCTTTTCTGTGGAAGTGTATCATAAACATTTATGTATCTATTCAAAGCGTATTAGCCACACTAGCTAGAGAGATAATACATGCAGTCACTTCTGTGTTTAAACTTTTACTCCTCAGTATCTTTTTTGCCTTTTTTAATCCAGGAAACAAACGCTAATCACCTTAGCCCTGCTCGGCTTTACCGTTATCCCTCTTCCAGCTTTTTAACTCGGTCACAGATGTAATTACAAACACAGATTGTTTACACCATATGATCTGTGAGCATGTTTGACTTTGTGTGAATATTTATGTGTTCACGCATCGTGTCAACACTTCGACTCTCCTGATTTGCATTTTAAATAGAAAAGTATTAGTGATTATAGCTTTTGGAAACAGCCGTGGTGTTTGGTGAGCGGGTGAAGCAGCACGGCGATGCCAACCGTCTGACTGGTTACCCCTCACAGGTGGAGGACACACAAATGGCAGCCGTGTACACTGGTGCCGGAGTCAGTCCTGCAGGGAACGCTAGGAGTGAGGGAAGCATGTGGAAGAGGCTTGGAGAAGAGAGGTAACACACATTCACACATATGAGGGTTAACAGGCTGATACACAAACTGAATTCTGTACCCAGGTGTGTCAGTGTGGGGCAGTGGGTTCGTCATTTCTACCTGATGAACATGAATGAATATACTCGTGCCGAAAAGGGTTCAGTAAAAATAAACTATTACAGAAGACAGACAGTGGACTGGGCTTTCCTCTGCTGAAAGCTTTTATTTATTTATTTATTTATTTATTTTTTCCATACTTTTATTTTTTGCACATCTTAGATTCCTCCCTGAAATTTTTGCCCCTTATTTTCATTTACATGTAACATAATGTAACATTATATAACATTATGCAACATAATGGGAACATAACAAAATGCAACACTACAAAATGGAACAGTACAAAATGGAACACGGTAACAAAATGAAACAATACAAAATGTATTGTAACACGGTAACAAAACAAAAAATAACAAAATGAAACAATACAAAATGTAACACGGTAACAAAACAAAAAACAAAATGTAACAGAACAAAATGTAACAGTACAAAATGTAACACGGTAACAAAACAAAAATTAACAAAATGAAACAATACAAAATGTAACCGTAACAAAACAAAAAACAAAATGTAACAGTACAAAATGTAACAGTACAAAATGTAACACGGTAACAAAACAAAAATTAACAAAATGAAACAATACAAAATGTAACATGGTAACAAAACAAAAATAAAATATAACAGAACAAAATGTAACAATACAAAATATAACAGTACAAAATGTAACATGGTAACAAAACAAAAAATAAAATATAACATTACAAAGTCTAATAAAATGTAACATAATGTAAAAGAAAATATAGTGTAATAAGTATAATCCAATGTAGCTTAGCCAAGTGCAACACATTTATAACAAATAACACACAATTTATAACACACAAGCATAACAAATATTACCTTCATAACCATAATAACAAAATGTATTGAAATAAAATCTAACCTGTTGTAACAGTTAACTGACTGTTTCTTCTCCTCCACACTGTATTTTTGGACGTAGTAAAAAAAGACTCTTCTTCATTTTCTCCTCTACAACATTTCAGCTCTCTCCAGATGTGCGATGTTTCTGTTCCCCCTGTGACCATAACGGAGCAGGAATCACTTCAGGAAATGTTCCAACCACTTTTACCTAATAGGGTTGACATTTTCATCGACCTTCCCCCGGTCAGTACAGCGGAGTTGTCGGGGGTCACATATCGAGTGGCTTCGTTAAAATTAATGAGGTGATTCACTAGAAATTATAAGAATAATAATAAAAAAAAAGTCATCTTACAGGAGAAAAACGTGAAGCTCCACAATCTGCAGACTTATCCTAAAACTTATTATATTTCAAATGACAGATGACTGAAGCTCCGGACCACAGACAGGCTGTTAAACCATTTAATAACTAACATAATGATGTCCAGCTTTATCCCTCCATCATTTTATTGTTAATAATATTAGCTAAACCATATGAATGTGAGGACATTAATGTACCATTATTATCAGTCATTAAAATTCCCACAGAGAGAACATACATTATAGCGGCTCATGAATTAAGTTAATGAATCGGATAGATAATTAAATATGATGTTTTATACATCAGTGCTGTCTTTTTTATTTATTTATTTATTTATTTATTTATTATTTGTTTGTTTGTTTGTTTATTTACTTTTTATGCTTTATAATTCTTAACTATTACAGTTCAACAAGTCTCAAATTTTGCATATAATCTCAAACAATCCACAGGTTTCTTCTTCTTCTTCTTCTTCTTCTTCTTCTTATTATTATTATTATTATTATTATTATTATTATTATTATTATTATTATTATTATTATTTAAATATAAATTATATTGATATGTATTGTGTATCATTTTATTATTTTATGTATCTCTCTTTTATTTAATACTTCTACTACTAATATTAATACAATTTCAGCATTTTAGGGGCCAAGCACCCAGACTCTGTGAACCACACAGCTAGTTGTCTAAGCAATCACAAGAAAGCTCAGCCGTGACTTTAAAACTACAGGATACAAAGCTGTGTGTAGTATCATTCATGATGTGTATGTTTAGATTGTGGACACTGGTGGACTGTAGGTAAGATCTAGATGGGCTGCAGGGTGGTGTTGTGGCGTAGCTGCCTTCAGTACTCCGACCTGTGCTGTTGTCTTCTGCTACGTTGATGTTTATACAGTTGTCAGATGATGTGAGTCAAATCTGCTGAAGATTAGACAAAGTGTGTGTCTATTCAGGGTGCGGTTCTGAAGATACTTAACAAGTTTCATGATGATATGATGCTAGACGCGTTCCTGAGATACTCTCTCATATTCCGTCTATTAATTTATTTATTTTCCCCCGTTTGCCAGCACGCGACCGCAGAACAGTTCTTAGTTTGTTTAGACAGGTCTCAAGATGATGTAAATCAAATCTGATGAAGATTAAACAAAATTTGGAGGACGTGTTGCAAATATGCCAGTTCGATGGAAAGATTTGCGAGCATGTTATTGTAACCTTTGACCAGTAGGTGGTGCTGGCAAAAGATTTGTTGCCTAGCCTTAGGTCATGATCCTGAAATGACCTAACAAGATCTGAGTCAGTGAGCAAAATCGCTGCTGATGTACAGAGTCACTTCCTGTTTGGTGGCTGAATTGAAGCTCGTGAACTGAAGCCATGGTGTTTGTTATATTTGTTATATAAAGCTTGTCATTAAGTTTGTCTGACAGGGCTGAAGGTTTTGGTCTTTTAATAACGCATTATGATAAATGTGTCTAACTTTTACATCTCTAGTTCATACAAATAACAAAGTATTTGATGTAAATTTCTTCTAAATAACACTTTGTTATTGTCCTGTGCTCAGATCATCATCATCATCATCATCATCATCGTCATCATCGTCATCATCATCATCACTTTAACGCAAATAGGGTTAGCAATAAAAGTCTGCAGACTGTAAGTTTTGTCTGAATATGTTTTCAGAAGAATCTGTTCAAGTTTGTCGTTGTAGACCACAAGCTTTTAACCAACAACTTTGTTCAGTAGATGATAATTGGTTCAGTTAGTGTTCGTTAGCGTATATTTCCGCCCTTACGGAGGAAAGCGTCTTCGTTAATTGGCTAGAGAAAAAGTGGGCGGAGTTTTTGTGTTAGCAACTTTGAGTTGCTAATCCAGTAATTTATTAGGTTTCTTTATGTAATTTGATGTATTTGCATTTTGTTTGCGATCATTTTACTCTAATGAGTTTACAAATTTCTTTCCGCCAAAGTTTTGTTAGTGTAGCTGAAAAAATATTTCACCTCAGACATTGAGTGTGTTTCGTTAACGTTCTTCGTTAAGGACCAGGTGTGGAATATCTCCTAACGTGGGAAAAGTTTACTACTGTTAGTCACGTGAAGTGAAGGACTGTGTTCACGAGGACTGTGTTCACCAGGACTGTGTTCACCAGGACTGTGTTCACGTCTCAGACCTGTACCAGGTGTTTGTGTGTGCGTGCCCCAATTTAGTTTAATGTTTAGTTTAATTAGTTTAACATTTGGAGTATCCGATTGTTAGTTTTGAGTTTTTAGGATTTTTTGTAAATGAATGTTGTTAATTGTGGTTCACTCCTCGTGAGTTGATTATAGTTTATCGTATTGTAATTATATGTAATTTATTTTATTGAGAGAAACAGTTAAGGCAATTATTAAGTGGAGAGACTAACTTTTAGTAACCTGCTGCTTCACTGTGTATAGTGAGTGTGGTGTAGGGGGCGTTTCTTCATCATCATCATCATCATCATCATCATCATCACCATGATGCTCATTTCTTTACTCAGCTCTCACTCATTCACACAGTTTCTAGAAGGTTCTCTGTTTCGGTTTATTTCACCCTGGGCGTCAGGATAGATTTGTGTTTCACAGTAAACTTATCTGAAATGATTTGATCGACTCTTATCTTAATCCTCCACCATGTGCCTATGAGCTGTGGTCTAATCACACTGAGGATCATCCCATCAGTCACACTGTCGCTTCTCTGGACCAAACAGCTCCATCATCCATCCAGCTGAAGATCTTACTGTGACTTTAAAATGAGCACAATTACCAAATATCTAATAAATATTTTACTAAGAATCTTCTTAGGATGAAATCTTCACTTAATCACTTCCTGTGATCAGTTTAAAATATCATAGCTATAAAGACCTTCATCCTAGAACAGAGATGACCGATTTTTCAAATATTGACCATAAAATGATGCACTGAAACTTTAGGATTGATTTTTTTTCTGAAGATTTTTTTCCTCAGTGTAAAGTTATATCACACACTATTTTTCTCCTCGTGAGTCTGATAAATTAATATTTAATAATTGAAAACGAGCATTTGGAAACGGATTGTAGCTACAGGAGAGAAGAGAGATTAGATTAGTGCTGGAAAAATACCACAATGTAATAATATCATGATCAATTTTTTTAACAGTTCACTTATCCGAAGACCTGCAGATCGCAGTGTTTTTATTTATTTACCCTCTGACTTTGGAGGATTAGAGAAACAATTTGACCAAATTTGGGTCAGCCATCTTGGCAGTGGCGGAGCCAGAGGGGTGTCCGGGGTGGCACTGAACACCCCTGACATCTGATTGGCCACCCAAGGTGCCAACCCCGATTTTTTATTTGATAGCATTGGAAGTTTGATGCTGAACGACATCTCATTTTACCTATCAAAATAAGTCTTCGTTTGACGTTTGGTCGCGGCGCCGCTCAACATTTCAAATCCATCAATCAATGAGAAGAAAGAGTTGAGAGGTAGAGAAGAATACTGTAACAGACTAATACTAAAACATCAAATTTCGGTAAGTTTTGAGATTAAACATCTGGATTTAATTTTCCAGAAAAATATTTCGAAAGTTACGTCGCTATATAAATTGACGTTAGATGCAATTAACAGATTAATCAGACAAAAGAGATCGGTTCGTTCCCCAGTTTAGCCATAATATAAGTACATTACCCCCTAAAGTTGCCATGGCCACCCCATGTATAAAACTCTAGTTCCGCCACTGCATCTTGGCTCCTGAAAATGCTGCTTACACAGATTTTATAATAAGAAATGTTATTATTTTTTTTAAGATTAATAAAACATTTCTTGATTATTTGTATTATGCCCGGTGATAGGGGGCACGGTGGCTTAGTGGTTAGCACATTCTCCTCACACCTCCAGGGTCAGGGTTCGATTCCCGCCTCCACCTTGTGTGTATGTGGAGTTTGCATTTCTCCCCGTGCCTCTGGGGTTTCCTCCGGGTACTCTGGTTTCCTCCCCCGGTCCAAAGACATGCATGGTAGGTGTGTGCGTGTGTGTGTGCCCTGCGATGGGTTGGCACTCTGTCCAGGGGGTATCCTGCCTTGATGCCCGATGACGCCTGAGATAGGCACAGGCTCCCGAGGTAGTTCGGATAAGCGGTAGAAAATGAATGAATGAATGCCCGGTGATTTCCGCAGCCAATCAGTGACGATCTGGTCAGGTGACGCATACATCAGTCTCATCTTAGCAGGTTAAAATGCTTACAAATCAGTATCCAAGCTAGCTGGATGTGTATGTGTACGTTAGTCATACAGTATAAACAACACAGTTTTGAGTGGCTGTGCTAAGCTGTGCTAGTCTAGTGTGGTAAGATGCTGTAGTATTGTGTAGCAAACCACGGAAACTGTGTCTTCAGTGAATAAAGGCACGTTGAATAAAGTGTGAGTATTTGCTTTTTAGTCAAAAAAAGAACATCGCCTGCAGCAAAGTCAGGATGTCTATAGTGATAGCTTAGCGCTAGCTCGCTGCAGTACATCTGGCTGTCGTAAAGCCCTTATAGCGAGTCATTTAATAGAAATTTGATTCTCCAATTACTGCCTTTTATGAGACTCTCCCATAAAGCAGGCAGTCGGATGAAAAGGCGGCGCGTCGAGTCACTCGTGCCCCCGAGTCGGCGCCATTAACGAGAGCGGAACAGAAAAGTTTGACGAGCTCTTTGGAAGGGGCGAGAAAAGTTCCTCGGCATGTCCTTTTGAGCAGTCAGCAAACACTGTCACCTTTGTAAGCGCCTGCATTATTAAAGCTGATGCCTGTGACAAGTCGGGATAAGAATAAAATCTTAATGACTCGGATTGTGGGGGGGAGAGAAGAGGAAGTGCTGCACAGATGGAGAGGAAAGAGAGAGAGAGAGAGAGAGAGATGGAGAGAGGGAACAGAAATAATTGTGCTAAAAATGGACGTTTGTGTCACCCCTTCTGTTTGAGAAGACACAGGAGGAGAGATGTGAGGAGCGAAACCACAGAAAGACGCACAGCTCCTTTTTACATGCCTTAAATTCACACTAGTTCTTCCTTTAATTGTTGGAATGTCGTCGGATCTATAAGTGACGTCTATACAACTACAACTAGCACATACACAACACACAGTAACACACTTTTACAGATAAATAATCCACAACAGAGTTGCAGCTCGTCACAAAGCTTTTTAACCTTTTAATAAAGAGCAGAAACACCGTACACTTTACACACTCGTTCACCTGCTCCCTCTCTTCTCTCTCTCCAGTTTAATAAGATAAAATATAACATTCAGATTAGGATTTTACTGAGAAACCACAAAGATGTGTGAAATCCTCTGTCCTGAAGATGAAGAAGGTCCAGCTTTACCTCTGACTGGTACACAGAGCTCACACTGGAGACTCCTTCACCACATCATACACACAGCTGTCTCTATTTCCTGTCTTTTTCCCTTCTTTCTGATCCTATTTCTATATCTGTCCTGCTTCTGTATGTCTTCCCTGATTCTACTTTCTCTACGTCCTGCCTCTTTACTGTCTCTGCTTCATGTCTCTTTCATTTTCTCCAGTTTCCTGTCTCTGCTTCCTGCCCCTTTTCTGTCTCTGCTTCCTGCCTCTTTCCTTTCTCCAGTTTCCTGTCTTTGCTTCCTGCCCCTTTCCTGTCTCTGCTTCCTGCCCCTTTCCTGTCTCTGCTTCCTGCCCCTTTCCTGTCTCTGCTTCCTGCCCCTTTTCTGTCTCTGCTTCCTGCCGCTTTCCTGTCTCTGCTTCCTGCCCCTTTCCTGTCTCTGCTTCCTGCCCCTTTTCTGTCTCTGCTTCCTGCCTCTTTCCTTTCTCCAGTTTCCTGTCTCTGCTTCCTGCCCCTTTTCTGTCTCTGCTTCCTGCCTCTTTCCTTTCTCCAGTTTCCTGTCTCTGCTCCCTGCCTCTTTCCTGCCTCTGCTTCCTGCCTCTTTCCTTTCTCCAGCTTCCTGATTCTACTTCCTGCCTCTTTCCTGTGTCTATCTCCTGCCCATTGTTCCTGGTTTCTGTCTGTAGTGTCCTGTTTGTACTTCCTGTCTCTCTTTTCTTTTCCTGCCTCTTTAACCATCTCTATTTTCTGTCTCTTTCTTCCCTTCCTGCCTTTTTCCTGTTTCACTTTGTTTCTTTCCTGTCTCTACTTTCTGACTCTAACCAGGTAAAGCTTTAATTAGCTCTGAACTAGTAAGAAATCCTTCCACACGAATCTCTGATGTGTTTCTGTGCCACATAGTGACTCTGATATAAAAGACAAATGATTCTCAATGTGTTCAGGACCATAAGATCTGACACCGAAGCCAGCCGCAGTCTTCCTCTTTCTCCCTCGGGTCTGACCCCATCACATGAAGCAGTAGTGTTCCTCTCCTCAGGCACCAGGAGCTTTGGGGTTTCGATTATTTCTGAAATATCAGATGTGTCTGTGGGAAGTGACGTCTGATTTAATCTCCACACACACTGGAGCTCCTCTCACCTGACCCTGGATTCATTAAACCTGCATTATTCTAGATCATTAGAAAGACTGTAGACATTTAAATAATTATATAATAAAGCCTCTCTCTATTTTTTCTTGTCTTCACGTCTACTTCTTCATCCTTCTACTTCCTGTTTCTTTCCAGCTTGTGCTTCATGAGGTTTTCTGCTTCCTTCATTTCCTGTTGCTCTATATCCATCTACTTCCCAATTTTCTTTACTTCGTTACTTCCTGTTTCCGCTCTCTAACCTGTTTGTCCATTTTATCGTTGTATGACTATTTCCTGATTTCTATCCTTCCTCAGCCTCTTTCTTGCCTCAGTCTTCTATCTCTTTCCGATCTTCACGTTCCGCTACGTCCTGTTTGTACTTCCTGTCACTGGCACGTCTCCACGTTCTGCCTTTTTATTGTTTATACTTTCTTCCTCATTCATGACTCTTTTTCCTGTCTCTTTCTTGTCATGTTTTTCTATCTTCCTTTTCTTTCTCTTTTTCGTCTTTCTTTTTTCTTTCCTCATGTTGTCTTTACCTCCTTCCTCATTTTTTCCACCTCTACTTCTTGCATTTTGTCTTACTTTCACTTCTGCCTCTTTCCTATCTCTACTTTTTCCCCCTGCATCACACTCCTTTCCTTTCTCTTTTTTCTTTCTCTTAAAGGTTGCCTTTTATTTTTTTTTACATCCTGCTTCTTTTATCTGATTAGCTTTTTATTTCTATTAATTTTTTTTTGTTTGTTTCTTATTTCTGAAGCGAAAGATTTTAGATTGGGGGCACAGTGGCTTAGTGGTTAGCACGTTCGCCTCACACCGCCAGGGTTGGTGGTTCGATTCCCACCTCCACCTTGTGTGTGTGGAGTTTGCATGTTCTCCCCGTGCCTCGGGGGTTTCCTCCGGGTACTCCGGTTTCCTCCCCCGGTCCAAAGACATGCATGGTAGGTTGATTGGCATCTCTGGAAAATTGTCCGTAGTGTGTGATTGCGTGAGTGAATGAGAGTGTGTGTGTGTGCCCTGCGATGGGTTGGCACTCTGTCCAGGATGTATCCTGCCTTGATGCCCGATGATGCCTGAGATAGGCACAGGCTCCCCGTGACCCGAGGTAGTTCGGATAAGCGGTAGAAGATGAATGAATGAATGAACTTTAGAGTTGAGTTTGTGCACCTCTTTTTCTCCTTAAATAAATAAATAACTGGAAAAAATCACTGTATAATAATTTGTATTTGTTTATTTTCTAAACTAGTGTGTCTGTACTCAGCACATATATTGTGTAGCTGCAGAGTAATATTTATAATAGATGTGATCTTCATTAAGTCGCAGTTGTGTAGCTCAGAGCTTGTTAGTCATCTGCTCAGTAGTGTTGGTGTTCCAGCAGCTTCCAGATCCTCATGAGAACTGAACTCTCCTGTTCCATGATCCTCATCTCACACGGTTCCACTGAAGTTGTCCCTGTGCCTGAGTTGTGTAACGTTCTTCTTTCTGAGCTTTAAATGGATGCATCGACTCCGGCGCTCATTTCACTCCTACGCTACACGCTGCACGAACAACCTGCTGATGCTAATGTCAGAAAAGTGCTTTAAAATGTCAGCGTGCTGCAGAATAAAGTCCAGAGGGCCTTCGCTCGTCTCCTCAAAACCTGTCAGCGAGTAAAAACATTAGTAGGAGGGAAACATGTAATAAAGGCACCTGAAAGGGTAACTGCTGGCTGAAGCTCCTAATTTTCCATCTTTTACTAGAAGATGTTAAGTGGAGTTAAAAAGCCGAAGGAGGAGACGCGAGAAACATTTGTGCTGTCTGTCAGATTCCAAACATCCAGGTGAAGATGGGAGATAAAAGAAAAGAGCATATTATCTCATTATATACAATCTTGAAAATAAAGGCTCCAGGAAGAACCAGAAAAGGAGATTTTGTATTCCTCCTTCCACCAGAACGAACAGGGTGCTGGTTCAGAGCTAGTGCTGGTTTGAAGTTGGTTCCACTACCGAGCCTTCTATGAACCGGTTTGCCTTTCCATGGGCTAAAAAGCCATCACAGGGTCAAGTGTTACATCACTGTATACAACCTTATACAGAAACGTTAGCGCAGCAGCAAACACAAACACAACATCAACAATGCTGGATGTTGCTTTACTGTTAATGCTCATGGCTTCACGAACCTACATCGGCATCCAAACGCAGAGAATCCTGATTTAAAATGATTTAAAAACGGCGCTAACGACGTTCTCTTTTGTCTCGTTGGTCACAGTAACCCCACCCCCTGACGCAAGCGGTTCTTAAGTCTAGACCAGCAATGTTTTGGTGCTACTTAAGAACCTCTTTTCCTTTGAGTGTCGAAAAAGAAAGAACTGATTTTAAATTAGGTTCTGGCTCTGAACCAGCACTCAAACTGCCTTGGTGGAAAAGGGGCAATAGAGATCTATAGAGGAACCAGTAAACAGACCTTGAAAGAAACCCTTATATTTTAGTGCCATAAAGAAGCTTTTTTCATTACAGAGAACCTCGTGTTCAGTGAGAAGGTTCCATGGATGTTAAAGGTTCTTCATAGAGCCGTCCATCGTGACCAAGAACCATGTAACAACCTTTATTTAAGAGTGTGAGCGGTGTAATGGCACAGATCCACCTGTCATAAGCTCTTATTAATCAGTCACTTCATTCATTAAATAATTTGTTGATTCATTTGTTTTTCTTTCCTTAATGCACATAAACATACATCAGCATCTGCAAAGAGTCTGAGATGTGACCTCGAACTGCGGGAAAAATTAGTCACTCATGCTAGCTTTAATTTATGTATTTGGGTTTTTAACAGTTATTAGAAATTAAATACTGCTTAAGTAACAAAACAAACAAACAAAACTAGAGACTATAAACAAGACGCAATCAACGACCCCCCTTAAAATAGACACAAATTTAATTTTAAATTTGCAGAAATTGTACAGTATCAAAATAAGAAAAAATATATAACAATAATAAATCTAATTTCACTTAAGATTTATTTGGCAAACAGAAGCCAGGATGTTTTTTTTTTTTTTTTTTTTTTTTTTTTATACATCACACCTTATTAATCTGTAGCTGAATGTTTATGCCATGTTTAAAATTATGTGTGTTTTGTGTTACCAGCACTGAGCTGTGTAGACGACGAAAACGAGCCAGTGGGCGTGTCTGAGTGTGTGCAGTGGGCGGGGCCGACACCACCTCAAGTGCAGACCTGCTGGATTTCCTGTAAGGACGACTGTACCTTCAGTCCCTGGTCCAAGTTTACAGAGTGTTCAGGCTGCGAAGGGACACGCACTCGCAAACGTAGTGTCACAGGTCAGACACACACACACACACACACACACACACTCATCATCATCAGGACATTGTTCACTAACACCAGGGCAAGAAGAATTAAACTAACCCTGTTCTAACACATGGGTCCATTCTGTGTAGAAGGACAAAGGCTTTTGTTAGAAAATATGTGGCTTTGCGTTATGTGGTCGTTTTTCCCCAAAACACAAAAAAAAACTCACCCAAATATAAACAACATTGAGATAAATGAACAATAAACCTGCTACAATAAACATTCACAGTAAAACATCGGAATACGCTGCGAGTTCTCACTCAAATATATACAAACAGAATTCTATTTCTTTAAATCGAAACAACCTTGAGTCAATCAGCATAAGAATCTGAAATGATTGACAGCTGCGTAGGTGTTTGGAAATCCCACCCCTTTTCACTCATTTTATGTTAACTTTGGGACGATGCTCTCGTCTCCACCCGGAACATCTTCACTTCCTGTCACAGGAAAAGGAGAATTTGTTTAAATAATATCTGAATGAGGGGGGCACGATGGCTTAGTGGTTAGCACGTTCGCCTCACACCTCCAGGGTCGGGGTTCGATTCCCGCCTCCACCTTGTGTGTGTGTGTGTGTGTGTGTGTGTGTGTGCGCCCTGTGATGGGTTGGCACTCCGTCCAGGGTGTATCCTGCCTTGATGCCTGAGATAGGCACAGGCTCCCCGTGACCCGAGGTAGTTCGGATAAGCCGTAGAAGATGAATGAATGAATATCTGAATGAGTCTTGAAGTCTGCTATAAAGCCTGACATGCTAACAATTGTTCTTAAGACTGCTAGCTTATTGCTCACACAAAGAATCTACATCCAGTGACAGCAGACCCACAGGAACACTAACGTTAAAGCCAAGAGTCTTCTGCTGTGGAACACTCACTGCTGTCCACCCTGGTTCCAGTTCCAGCTTCTGCTGCTGTGTAAGCTCTGTTTTTTTTGGGGTTTTTTTTGTGGTTCAGATTAGATGAATCTCACAGTGTCTCGTTTTCTGTGAGAACAACCACATGACTTAAGCAGCTTTGGATCTTAATGACAACCAATCATCATTTTTTTTTTCTTTGGAAAAACAAACGTTTTGAAGCCAGAGAGCAGAGACGGCTCTAATCTCCTGCTGGAATTGTTCACAGTAGGTGATCTTTGAATATGGCAAATGAGTGTCACAACCAGAAAATGAGTGCAGAAAATGACTCCGCAGTCGCCTGGGAGGAGGCAGACGGGCGACAGGCGCTGAAAACTTTTTTCTTTTTCTTTTTTTTCTTTCTCTCATTTTTGCAGCATGGAGAGAATTAATCCTTCTGGAGCATTTAGACACCATTTTAACCTCCATGGCTGTGTCCCAAATCCTGGAAGTCGTGTCTAGTTAGTGCTGTTAATATAAATCAGCCATTCTAAATGAGTTTAAAAACCCTAAAAATCGAAGTCTTTTTAAAGTCTTCATGTTGTATATGATCTATATCTTCAGTGACAAATTTAAACTTTTTGCAGAAATAAAGTTTGAATAAATAAAGTTTAAAATACGGGGGGCACGATGGGTTAGTGGTTAGCACGTTCGCCTCACACCTCCAGGGTTGGGGGTTCGATTCCCTCCTCCGCCTTGTGTGTGTGGAGTTTGCATGTTCTCCCCGTGCCTCGGGGGTTTCCTCCGGGTACTCCGGTTTCCTCCCCCGGTCCAAAGACATGCATGGTAGGTTGATTGGCATCTCTGGAAAATTGTCCGTAGTGTGTGATTGCATGAGTGAATGAGAGTGTGTGTGTGCCCTGTGATGGGTTGGCACTCCGTCCAGGGTGTATCCTGCCTTGATGCCCGATGATGCCTGGATAACGAAAGGTTTGTCAAAGCTTCATTCTGATAGGAAATACTTTGTTGTTGGCTTCTACATAAAGTTAATAAAGGCACAGGGTCCTAACTCCAGTCCTGGAGAACACCTGTCAATCACATTTTAGTGTTTTACCTGCTCTATCATGCAAATCAGTGAACGAATTAGCTAATTAACAGCCCATCATGAGCAGGGGAAGCATTTAAATATGAATATTAGATAGGCACAGCCTCCCCGTGACCCGACGTAGTTCGGATAAGCGGTAGAAGATGAATGAATGAATGAATGAAAGTTTAAAATACTTCTGAAGGTCCTAATAAGTAGACTTTAGCTGCCAGCATATACAGTATGGTGTTAATGAGCCAATATTAATTAGCCAACCCTGTATCTACGGAGCCTGATGTTCCAGAGTACAATAATGCTAGTGTCCTGGGCATTGGTGGTCCAAATTCAGTCATGTTACTGAGTCCTACACAACCTTAAGTTCTTTGGTTCCTTTTGTTTTTGTAGACTTTTGAATCACAGCTTTCCAGAGAACTTCCTGTCGTTCATATTTAAATGCTTCCCCTGCTCATGATGGGCTGTTAATTAGCTAATTCGTTCATTGATTTGCATGATAGAGCAGGTGAAACACTAAAATGTGATTGACAGGTGTTCTCCAGGACTTTAGTTAGGACCCTGTGCCTTTATTAACTTTATGTAGAAGCCGACAACAGAGTATTTCCTATCAGAATGAAGCTTTGACAAACCTTTCGTTATCCAGAGTAGCTGTTTTTAGGGTTCTTTGGGAATTCCTGCTGCAGTCATTCAATCCTTGAGTTAGCTACTGATGCATCTTGTTTTTCTTGGTGATGTTCTTCTACTTGGACCAGAGTAAAACATTAGAAAAAGACCAGCTGCTAATTTTCCAGTCATCTGTCCAGTTTGTGTGAGTCTGTCCACTGTAGAATCAGGTTCCTGTTCCTGGCTGATGGAAGAAGAACCTGATGTGGTCTTCTGTTACAGCCAGTGTTGCCAGATTGGGTGGGTTCCCGCCCAATTGGGCTCCTTTTGGTCACGTCCGACCGGAAAAAAATGCATTGGGCGGGTCTTTAAAATTTTGGCTGGTTTTTGATGCAACAGGCGGGTTTTTATTTTTGACTATAGACAGTATTCTTTATTATTTGGATATACTTGGGGCGAGCCTGGTGCTCTCCAATGTGCGATTTGTTAGTCTGGTTGTTTAATAAGAAAAAAAATTGTGTGTTTTATTCTATAACAGTTTTTATAACAGTATGTATTTTGGGCTGGTATTTTGAATTGAAATGGGCGGGTTTTAAGCTGTAGTTGGGCTGGAAATCTTTAGTCCAATCTGGCAACACTGGTTAGAGCTCATCTATGTGTGTGTGTGTGTGTGTGTGTGTGTGTGTGTGTGTGTGTGTGTGTGTGTGTGTGTGTGTGTGTGTGTGCGCTCTTCTGCTCACCACATGCCATGGTCAAAGATCGTTTATTTTTCCCAGTTCTGATATTTGATGTTTCCTAGTATTCCTTTGTGACCGTTCACTCTAAAGTCGCCTCCACATCATCCGTAATGGCCGAGTGGAGTTTGATTTTGGATTGATTTATTTTTTGGCTCTAAAAGACTTTTTATTATTATCAGACTAAATTCCTATTTGTAAAACCTATCCTGTTTGTTCTAGAGACCTGGGATTAACTAGACTTTACAAGTCTGTTTGTGTTGGAAATTTGAGACCAGTAAATAAGCAGGAATTCATGAAACCAGTTTAAAGTAGGGGGGGCATGGTGGCTTAGTGGTTAGCACATTTGCCTCACACCTCCAGGGTTGGGGGTTCGATTCCCGCCTCCACCTTATGTGTGTGGAGTTTGCATGTTCTCCCCGTGCCTCGGGGGTTTCCTCCGGGTACTCCGGTTTCCTCCCCGGTCCAAAGACATGCATGGTATTTTGATTGGCATCTCTGGAAAATTGTCCGTAGTGTGTGATTGCGTGAGTGAATGAGAGTGTGTGTGTGTGCCCTGTGATGGGTTGGCACTCCGTCCAGGGTGTATCCTGCCTTGATGCCCGATGACGCCTGAGATAGACACAGGCTCCCCGTGACCTGAGGTAGTTCGGATAAGTGGTAGAAAATGAGTGAGAGTGAGTGAGTTTAAAGTATGAAGTTAATGCTGGTAATACCAACAGAGCTGTGAGTTCAGAAAAGAGAGAGTGATGTGTTACTGTTTCATCGATTTGTTTCAGAAACTGAGGTGTTATATTTCTCTAGTACTGCAGCAATTTACCTACAATTACATTATTTTTTATTTTTTAAGCAACAACATTTTGTAGTTTCTATCTGTTTAATTATATTTAATGTCCCCAAGTTTGTCTCCATTTTGCCTTTCTTTTGAAAAGACACTGGAGACTCCTTGAGACTACTGGAGACTTTGACACTGGAGATTCCTTACAGAAACTTTCACCATATCAAAGACTGCACACACTTGTGTCTGTATGTGGAGCATCCGACATCAAATTTCTGTGAATGAAAGTGACGTGACCTACGGCTAAGTACAGTGACCCGTACTCAGAATTCGTTCTCTGCATTTAACCCATCCAAAGTGAACACACACAGCAGTGAACACACACACACACACACCATGAACACACACCCGGAGCAGTGGGCAGCCATTTGTGCTGCGGTGCCTGGGGAGCAGTTGGGGGGGGTCGGTGCCTTGATCAAGGGCACCTCAGTCGTGGCCGGACCGAGACTTGAACCCACAACCTTAGGGTTAGGGGTCAAACTCTCTAACCATTAGGCCACGACTTCCCCCAAAAAACAAAAAAGCTTTCTATAGAAATGATTAGAATGATGGTGTTAATATAAATCTGCGGTGTGCAGCTTCATTACCGGCAGACTACCGGCAGTCATCTGACTAATTAGAAGAATTTAAGTGTCGTGGTATAACATGCATTAATGACCTGAGTGACTGTGAACATCAAACAGTTGTAAAGACTTCTCATTTTCTCTTCAGATTTGATCTGAAATGAGATATAAAGGCAGCGTGCTGAGTGACGCAGGTGGTGAAATTGACCGATTACAGAACGATTAAAGCTCAGTATGAGCTTCTCACATGCCTGAAGGCTAAATTCAGCTGTGATTTCTCAGCTGTGTAAAGTGACTCTGCTTTTTATGTTGTAAATGAAGTGGTGCACTGGTGATGGGGTGCATGCTAACATTATCCTGAGTACCAGACCACTTAGATATCAGTTTCACAGTGTACTCATCTGTCTGATAAAATATCTGGCCTGTGATGGCTATGAATCATCACAGGGTGAGTTTCTATGGAGTTTGAGCCAAGATCCACGACCCTTCTTACACAGTGGCCACATTATTGAATCATGAGTAATATAGAATAATATGAATATTTATATTTATATATATATATACACACACACACACACAATAGCAGTGCTGGATGCTGTATTCTGATTGGCCAGATCTGTAGACACTTTCTGCTTCAAATTATTTTTTTATTAATGCACTCATTCTATTTTTTTTGTACAGAGATGTTTAACATAACAATAAGTGAAGGAGTCTTGGCAGGACTTGGTGGTTAGTTGGTTAGCCTCATACCTCCAGCCTCGGGGGTTGACTTCCCGGCTCTCGCCTGTGTGTGTCAGGATTCAGCCCGGACTTTTGGCCACGTGCTTTTGTTTATGTTCTGTGTTCACGTGTCAACCCCGCCCTTGTCTCTTCCTCCCCCACCTTTGCACACCTGTTCCTTATGCATCTAATTATTATTAGTATTTGGGGTTTTCTTGTGTCCTGGGACCTGTTTCAGAAAGCAGGTTAAGTGAAAACTCTGAGCCCTATTCGGACGGGACTAGTTTTCCAAATGACGTTTGAGTTAGAATTTTTTTCAGCCGACGTCTGTCATTTCATGTATGGATTCGGACGGGACTAACATCTCTGTGTTTATTACAGAGGTAGGAGTGTCTGTGTTTTACATGGGGGCGTTGCACATGTCCAGGATGCGTGGATTGCGTATGGTCATATGACCGATCAATAAACTTGAATACCGGTGCGCTAGGGTTGATACGGTAGTTCACGTTGACCAAAACAGACAAGAAAACGCGTTTTGGAAAAAACATTTTCGGCAATCACAGACATTCCCATTCGGACAGGATTAGATTTCTCAGAAGAGCGCCGATTCTGCTGAAAAACAGTAGGTAATTTGCTCTGGAATTTTTACACAGGTCGTGTGAGAAAAAGACAGACATGGCAGATTCGGACGGGATTAAAATCACAAAGTACGTCTGTGAAACTGAAATTTCTCTTACGACCCCCTGTAAAACTAACTGTCCGAATAGTGCTTAAGTTAACCCTGAAATGAGGGAAACTCTGGGTTTTCCGTTTCAGAAAGGGAGGTATGTTAACCCCGAGAAAGCAGGTTAAGTTAAGCCCGTTTCTGAAAGAGAGGTAACTTATACTCAGTTACCATAGTAACTTACTCTGTGAACCTAACCTGGTCGGGAGCAGGTTTTCTTCAGTAAACCCAGAGTTTCTGTCAGGCTCCTCCCATTTTTAAAGAGGAAGCGACGTTTAAACACCTCATTCATTGCACACATTTCAGTTACACAGAGAGCAGCAAAGGGAATGTGGGATGTGGTAGCTCAGTGGTTAAGGTGTTTAAGTGGTTAAGGTGGTTAAGACTACTGATCAGAAGGTCATGGGTTCAAATCCCAGGTCCACCAAGCTGTTATTGCTGGGCCCCTGAGCAAGGCCCTTAACTCTCAATTGCTCAGTTGTATAAATTGAAACAAAATATAAGTCACTCTGGGTAAGGGGGTCTGCTAAATGCCGTAAATGTAAAATGAATGAAATGGGGTGTCCTTTTATGGACGATCCTGTTGATGAAGAGTCTGTATTAATTTGTAGGGTGTTACATTTACATCTACATTTATAGTTGTGGTGCACGCGCTTAACTCAGAGTCAGTCAATTTAGAGTTGATAAAATTAACTCATTTCAGCTGTTCTGTAACCTAAAACTCAATGTTTCTCATCTCAGGGTTTGTCAATTCAGGGTTCAAGTTTAAACTCAAGAGTTGTTTGAACCTCTTTTCTGAAACAGGCCCCTGGAGTTTTCTCTGGGTTCTGTTTCTTTCTCCAGTTCAAAGAGCTGTTTTATAGGCTGCTTGGAATCTCTGATTGTCCATAATCAGTGTGTACGATTGTGCCCTGCAATAGACTGGCATCCTGTCCAGAGTGTACCATGCCTTGTGCCCAGAGTCTCCTGGAATAGACTTCACGTTCCTTGACACCCAGTAGGATAAGTGTTGTAGAGAATGAATGGATGGACAGAGTCTCTGTTGTCAGAGATTTGTAACAGTCAGTGATAAAGTTGTAACTTTAAATGTTCAGAACAATTTTTTGTGGTTTCTCAGTGTCTCATTAACTGCAAAAGACAGACGAAGAGAAGTTAGGGTATGTAGGCTTGTAGCTGCAGTTCTTGCATGAAAGTAAGAACGGGAGCTAACTCTGTTTTCTCTCCTTCCCAGGGCGGAGCAGGAAGAGAGAACGCTGTCTTAAGGAGGACGTGTATCCACTGCTGGAATCTGAGCCGTGTGTGTGTGATGAGTTGATCTCAGAGCCATGGGGGAACTGGTCAGTGTGTATCCTTCCTAGTGCCACACCCCCTTTCTCAACACATGGATGGAGGGGTGGAAAGGAAGTACGTGAATGTGGGGAGGGAAAACGCTACCATGCAATAGCCTGCCTTGACCAGAAGAGACGTCTCCTGGACCCATCTCAGTGTGCTGAGACAGGTCAGTCTAGATCACCCATATCACCCCAGAACACAGGATAGTAATAGGAGCAGGTCATTCTTCAAACATCATACTGTAGCTACTCCCTCAAAGAAAGCCTAACCAAGTCCACCTATTTCCATATAATATATTTTCAGTCCTGGTTACTCTCTAGTAATTTTACAGAAATTCCCTCTACTCACACAAAGTCTGACCAATCTCAAACACTCCTCAAAAATGCCTTGACCATTTCCCACTTCCACAGAATCCAAGCCACTTTTACAGAAACTTTAAACCAATATTCCAAACACTCAGATAAAGTCTTGACTAATCCCCACACTTCAGCCTGACTAATCCGTACCACCATTGCAAACAGCTTGATCAATCCTTCCTACTCCTACAAGAGGTCTTGACCAATACCTATCACTCCCACCAAGCCTGACCAATCCCTTCCACTCCTGCAAACACCTTGATCATTTTTTCTTACTTCTACAGGAAGCCTTGACCAATCTATACCACACTCACAAAATATCTGACCATTCCCACCCACTCTTACCGCAAGTCTTAACCAATCCCTACTGATCCCACAGAAAGCTTGACCATTCTTTCCCTCTTCTGCTAACAGCTTGATTAATCCCTCCTGCTCATGCAGGAAGTCTGGAACAATCCCTAACATGCTCTCCGAAAGTCTGCCCAGCTCATTTTTTCCCCCTATCTTTGCTTACCTTACAATTTAGTTCTCCTCTTTACTATTATGCTCTGTCTTGGTTTCTCGCTCTAATGAGGGAGAGGATACAGTGAGTCATCTTCAGTAAATAAATATTCCTCTTTCGTCTCCTTGTGTCCTTCCACATTGCTCCGTCTCTTTCTCTGACTCTTCTTTTCTGTTCTGCTCCAGAACTTCAGGAGGAATCATGCTCCATCCCTTGCCCCCTGGACTGTCGTCTTAGCGTCTGGTCCGCCTGGTCCCCATGCAGTGTGTCCTGTGGCAGCGGGCTGAGAGTTCGCTCCAGATGGCTGCGGGAGAAACCGTTTAACGGGGGACGGCCGTGTCCAAAATTAGACCTGAAGAATCAGGTGAGGTGTGATTGAGAGAGGACAACGTACTCAGCAGCCACCACAATATAACAATTGCACGTATATAATATGAACCGACAGCAAGATAATTATAACCTCTCTAGTAGTAGCCTAATGACTTTTAAATATCTAGACATTAACAAGTAAACTGATGTTGGGAAATCTACTGTTGGTTTGCTTGTTAATGGCTTGCTATTTACATTAGACTATCTACAGTACATCGCGTCATTAAAATCTGGCTCAACGGTGATAGGGCAAGCATCAAAATTCACACATCCTGTTTAGAAATATCCTCATGACTTTGAGTACCTACATCAAGCTAAATGAAGCGGAAACTAATAGTTCATAGTAAACGGTATGTCAAGCTATAAAAGAGACAAGAAGGGCTGGTTATGATGATTGTGCTCAGCAGATCGCTTTGAGCCGGCAATGTCATTAAAAAAAAGCATGTCTTTCTTGAGTGTTACACACTTGGTCATCTTTAAGAAAGAAAAAAAAATGATAAGAATTTTTAAACATTTGTATGAGAGAGGAACAGCAAGGGATTGTGAAGTATAAATGTCATACCTGATTAGCTGTAGCTGGATCTGATTAATAACAATGATTTAAAAATCCAACTCCCTCTGAGTTGTATGTACTGTACAGTATTAACTGAAGCCCTAAACTCAATCTGATTACTTTTTTTTTTTTTTTAAACCTGCATAATCGGTACTACACTAAACACCATTTAAAGTAATCACTGTAACCATGGAAACTTAGCTGAACACTAATCACCGTGTATGAGTACATCATGCTATACTGTTGCTTGTTGAGCAACAATAGTAAATTTTAGTGTCTTTAAAGAAGCGGTGTGTATAAGTATAGTCTGTATTGCTGTTTTTGTTTATATTTTTTAACAATTCTAACAGTATAAAGAACAAAATGGGTGTCATTCCAGACTTAATTTTATTTAATTTCCCATGAGTCTACTGGGCAATAGAAGAGAATGCTTGTGGGAATCATTAGAGATGATGATTCTCGCTAATCACAACTTGGGGTTTGATAATTAAGCTCTTGGGGCAGTTGTAACTCAGTGGTTAAGACCGGGGACTGCTGATTAGCAGGTTGTGAGTTTGAATCCCACGAGCACCAAGCTGCTGCCTCTGGGCCCCTGAGCCCTTAACCCTCAACTGCTCAGTTGTACGAATGACCTAAGTTGATCTTTATAATATCGTCTGCCAAAAAAGTTCAGGGACTAAAGTGGAAAAGTGGTGTAATCTTTACTATAGACCCTATCTCAGACTTGGGCAGTGGCTGGATCTTGACCTTCAATAGAAGATCAACTTAAACTCCCTTGTTCTTATGTTCATGTCCTTGAAGTCCAGTGACTATGTGGTCAGTCTTGATGAGGCATCTGGATAGTTGAAGTGACCCATCATATGAGTGCAGAATAATCACTCAGCACTTTGACATGAAGAGTCCATTCTAAATAAGGCCTCCATTTTTCCACCACTGCCCATACCTCAGACAACCTTCAGACCTTTGCTACAGGTTCTCCCTGTATTTTTCCTCTCTCATTCTTCCCTCAGTGCCTGTACAGCTTGCATCCGTCTGTAATGTAATAGATTCTGGAAGTTTCATGTTCTCAGCACCCGTGCAGGTAAAAGGTTGTCTTCACACAACACACAATCAATACTCAATCAAACCTCTTTACACTTCACAGCATGGAATAATCAGGGATTGGCACCATCCTGCTAGACTGAAGCATCTCAGACCCTGTGTGGTGGCTCAGTGGGTAAAGCTCTGGGTTACAGATCAAATGGTTAAGGGTTCAGGCCCCAGCACTTAACCTTCTCTGCCCCAGATGACTGACTGTGTGACACTAACCCCAGACTTCTTAACAAACTGGGATATGCAAATGTAATATTTCACTGTGCTGTAATGTTTATGGTATTCTAGACTGTTTTTTGTAATCAAGAAGCCAAGGACAGCTCTCACCTTCTAAGGATTAGTCTTGACATCTTTACTAAGAAAATGTGGATTTGTATAAGAGGTTATATTCCTTATTCTTTCTATACTGACAATCTTGAGTTAAACCTGTTCTTTGGTCTGATGCAGTAATTGTTCCGAAGTCTGTTTACACTGTCTACAACAGTGACGATACTGTACTCCCACCACCACGCTTCACATCGGGAATTCATCACTTTACAGGAATGGAGTAGCTACAGGAAATCAATCCATCAATCAATCAATCAAATTTTATTTATAGAGCACCTTCCAACAGCCAAAAGGAGCACAAGGTGCTTTCCAGTGAAACAACAATAAAAAACAAAATCAATAAGAACACAATGAACATAAAATAGCAGTTGAAACAAGGTCTACATGTTAAAAGCTTGTATGAATAAATGAGTTTTCAACTGCGATTTAAAAACACTCAGCACAGTGATGGATCGTAAGTGTGCTGGAAGTGTGTTCCACAGCTTTGGTCCCTTGATGGCAAATGACCGGCCTCCAAACTTCTCATATTTGTATTTGGGAGTGACCAGAGAGGTATGACCAGAGGAGCGGAGAGATCTGGCTGGTTGGTAGACCTTTATTAATTCTGTGAGGTAGGCTTATACTCCACCCTAAACCGCACCGGACGCCAGTGAAGCGAGTGTTACTGGGCTTTGTTACTGGAAATGTTACTCGGCTTTATATTGTCAGTGCAGTTATAGCATTTTACTGGGGTTTATGAAAGCCAA
The DNA here is from genome assembly GCF_030014155.1 of Tachysurus vachellii. Taxonomy (NCBI): domain Eukaryota; kingdom Metazoa; phylum Chordata; class Actinopteri; order Siluriformes; family Bagridae; genus Tachysurus; species Tachysurus vachellii. Next base: position 25,878,026 of record NC_083467.1, read on the forward strand.
ACCTGTCCAGTGTGAATACAGATCATGGTCTAGATGGATAGAGAGAATTTGATCCAGCATTTAATCAGCCAGTGCCACATGTGTATATGATTTATGCTCTGCAGTCATCATAATGTTTTTATTACTAATACTATTTACTGTTAGGGGTATAAAAATATAAAGGTATAGAATATTAAATAAGTTAATAGCTATTTGTTTATTTAATAGTTTTCTGTCAATAACACAGCCTTATTTATTTGTATTATTAATGTGCAATCTGTAATTATTATAAATCAAACTCGTACAAAATGACATTCATCTTTTGTAGTTTGGGAAAAGTATTGCTGTGACTGGGACAGAAGCCTGTACTGATATTTTCTCTCTGGAACACACCTGATATATAAATATATAAAAAAGTGCTTTTTCTGGCTCCATGTTCATTCTCATACTAATGGATAATGCACTTTCATTTAGCGTAGCATGCTGAAGCATGTGCTTTCATTATTAGTCTGGACATAAACAAGCATCAGCCCTATTATATTAATGGAGACGTGTTTTTTATCCCCAATTTACTGAAGCTGTTCTCTACAAGAACGTAGAAAAACAACCCGACCCTCAGATTAAGAACACGACGAGTCCGTTGTAGCGTGCATGCGTTGAAAAGGATATGAACATTAGGGCAGATGAGAGGACTTGTCTTGTTTTATTTCTTCCTCCAGCTGCTGATGACTCTTTACCTCTGTTAATAGATCTGTTATCACAAACAAGATGTCTGCTTTTAAAACAATAGTAAAAGATGTTGATGTAAATTTGAGCCCAAATCAAGGAAACCAGGATTGATCAGCATTTTGCTGGCTTTGACCTTAATCCATCAACAGTTTTGTCATATAATGTGATTTCTCTTTTTATTTTCAGTCTTTACAGTAACAGATAGAAGTAACACGATCAATAAGGCTTGCTTACATCAGGGGCTTTCAAGCTTTTTTGAGACTGGGGT
>NC_083467.1:25884001-25904001 GCF_030014155.1 Tachysurus vachellii
ATTTAATCAAGTTATGAGTGGAAAAAAAAAATCAACAAATTTACAATTAAGCAAAGTTTTTCAAAACTATTGATGTTTATGAATATGGAGATTCATACAGACCCGAACAACATACAAGGGTTAAAATGTATCTTTATCCCTAATGAGTGTGAGAGAGGTGAAGGAAGTGAGGTAAAAGTTACCTCTGATGTGAGGTAAAAGCCTTGAGAGTAACCAGACTGATAAAAAAAAAACCTAATCTTCATCTGAGTGACATCTGAGCATGGGATTATAAATCATTATAAACACTGCAGAGTAAGATTATAAATATGTCCTTTTTTGAAGAAGAAGTGTTCAGGAGGAAGCTCTACCGAGAGAGAATGTCAGGCTTGTGATAATCCGCACAGAGAAATATTATGAAGCTTTATCCTCTCTGTGACTAAATATAGTTTTGAATATTTAAAGTGAGTTGGAAAACACAGAAATCGAGTGTCTGGTCATTAAACTCAATGTGGACTATTCGTGCAGAGAAAAAAAACGGTGGTAACCCCGCCACAATCTGGCAACCTCCCGAACAATGTGCAGTTGATTGAGTTGAGTTGAGTGTTGAGTTCTTGAGAGGAGTGAAACTCATGAATATGCAGAAACCTTTCCTGCATCATTGTCACTTTTTAAACTTGCCTGTTTCAGACTATGACCTGTTATGAATTATTAGCATTATGCATAATGTGTGACTGTTAAAATATTCATGAAGATTATCCTTCGGCATCACGCCGCATTGTGCCTATGCTTTCAGCATTTACTGTACGTAATTAAATTATAAGCCATAACTCGTGGAGATGTAAGTAAAGGTGTTTACAATTGGCAGTTAGAATTCTGTGAGATAAAACGACGTGAAGTTTTGATTAATGTCATGAAGATTCGGAGCACTGCTGTAGATGCAGTTTCCTCTGACTTATTATAAAACGCGGATGTACTGTAGTACATTAATAACAAACTGGAACGATATTATAGAAATAAAATTCTAGAGGAATGGATGGTGGAATAAAACTAGCTTTGTAATGCAGACAGACGTTGGGACCCTGCTGTAGACACCATGTTCTTCAATGGGTTCCACTCTGCTGGTGGGTTAATACGGAAATGATGCTGATATTCAACTTGACCTGTTACTACGGCAACACAGGCTGGAATCAGAGCCTGTGTTTGTAGGAATTGTCTCTGCGTTCAGACTCGGTTTGCTCAGGTGAAGATGATTTCAGGTGGAATCACTTCCTGGCTGCCTGTTTGTTTGTTTTTTTTTCTTTTCCCTCTTCTCTCCTGTGTAGTTTGTTTGTAGCATCTAGACCCGGAGTTTTTAAAGAGACCATCTGGCCCCCAGACTGTCCTTTTGGGGTTTATTTTCTTTTCAATCCCCTTTCACACAACACAGGGTTTCTGGACCATCTGCTAGACCTTGATGTTTGATTCAGAGCCAGCGGTCTGGACGTGTTTTCTATCACCTACTCGTCTTTACGCTCAAAGAAGCTGGATGTTTGTGGAAGTGAAGAAAAAGAAAATTGTGGCCTTCGTTGATTAACATTCAGTCATTTGTTCAGCTTCAGTATACATTTTGTGCAATGCTATTCATTATAAAACAGAAAACACAGATCTACATATCAGCCCAATGAGGACACCAGACTGAATACCCTCCCTTTGGACACACCCCTTTCTGAGGGGTCTAGAGACAAAAGACAGATATGATCTCACTACTGGTGATGTCTTCATTACATTTATCACTTGACATTTAGCATTAAACACTTTCTTTAAACACCAGATATTTTACTATTATGATTTTTTATGTCCAATCTAAGGACAAACAAAAACTCTGACCATTTCTAACTTTAACACACCAGTTCTACACAAATTCTACTGAAATTGTTCTTTTAGGGCTTTGGACTGTTACACGTAATTCACTTAATTATATTTCTAGAGCTGTTGATGGGGGGGCACGGTGGCTTAGTGGTTAGCACGTTCACACCTCACACCTCCAGGGTTGGGGGTTCGATTCCCTCCTCCTCCTTTTCATTGTTCTCCCCGTGCCTCGGGGGTTTCCTCCGGGTACTCCAGTTTCCTCCCCCGGTCCAAAGACATGCATGGTAGGTTGATTGGCATCTCTGGAAAATTGTCCGTAGTGTGTGATTGCATGAGTGAATGAGAGTGTGTGTGTGCCTTGCGATGGGTTGGCACTCCGTCCAGGGTGTATCCTGCCTTGATGCCCGATGACGCCTGAGATAGGCACAGGCTCCCCGTGACCTGAGGTAGTTCGGATAAGCGGTAGAAAATGAGTGAGAGTGAGTGAGTGAGCTGTTGATGCACAGGGCTGTCAAGTTTCTCGCATTGAGAGTAACAGTTCTCCCTCCACACATCGTATTTGTCACGCAGAAAAACTTTTTGACTATTTATCATATATTTAATAAGCCTCAGCACCCAAAATGTACCAGTCCGCACCGCTGTCTCTATGGAACCAGGCAGGAACTAAGTGCGTCTCCCCTGGAGCTCTTAGTCGAGCCTGACACTTATCAGCCAATCAAAAAAAAGAGGCTACACAATAGCCAATCAGAAAATAGCACTATTGTATATGGGTAAGATTTAACACAACAACCAATGAAAAAAAAACATATCCATTAGAGAGGATATTTTCGATGGTCGGTTTGAACAAAACCCCAACATGAAACAGCTTGTCTCTGGACAGGACATTGTCCTCAATCATGACCCTAAAAATGTCTGGGCTTGAGCCGAACTGTTTTAAATGGGAGCAACATTACAAATGATAAAGGAGTCTAAAAAGGGAACAAACACTTACAATAAACACCACCAGTCATAATCTCTCTCTCTCTCTCTCTCTCTCTCTCTCACACACACACACAAATTAATAAATGGAAATTAAACAAATAGTTTGTATTTGGTTAAATTGCGGTCAGTGATCCTTACCAAAAACAACAACTCCACCATTATTGTTTTTTTTGGAGGGGAGTTGGAGATATCATGCTTGCCTGTCTTCAAAACTTGAGAGCCCTGGATACACATGCATCTTCTAGGTACCTTTTAACCAGAATATATCGGTAGTCGGTTTGTTTTTCCTTTAAAGGAATCAAATTTCACTTAATTATTGTGTTGATTTTATTACAGAAAACCATTGTTTCTTCCTCGGTCCAGGAAGAGCATTGAAACCCACCTTTGGGAGTTACATGTTTGTTTAGATCGAGTTCTTTCAGTCTGCCACATTTCAGATTGAACTGTTTTGTTCCCATAACACAGTGTGTTGTTATACAAGCTCTGCAAAGAGGCTGATTGTAAAAGAGCAGTAGGTTAAAAAGATAAACATGACAAACTTTCAGCTACAGAAACAGCTGCAAGATGGAAACTAGAGTCATCACTGCAGTCTCCAGAAACTCCCCGAACACACACACACACACACTCTCCAGCTGTGATTTTCCTTGCTAGTGATTAAACACAGGTGTGTCCATTAACACACTGTATTTAAGGAGCCTTCATTCAACACTGCAGATAAGTTCGTCACTCCCTCAATCTCGGTGATGAACTCTTTTAGAAATACAGGTTCAGCTTAAACAAGCCTTTTCACACACACACACACACACTCTCCAGTTAAACTGCACTTTTGGGACTCTGGTGTTACACACACTCCAGGAAAATAACTCCAGTGATGTTTTGTATCCGGGGGGCACGGTGGCTTAGTGGTTAGCACGTTTGCCTCACACCTCCAGGGTTGGGGGTTCAATTCCCACCTCCACCTTGTGTGTGGAGTTTGTATGTTCTCCCCGTGCCTCGGGGGTTTCCTCTGCGTACTGTACTCTGGTTTCCTCCCCCGGTCCAAAGACATGCATGGTAGGTTGATTGGCATCTCTTTAAAATTGTCCGTAGTGTGTGATTGCGTGAGTGAATGAGAGTGTGTGTGTCCTGTGATGGGTTGGCACTCTGTCCAGGGTGTATCCTGCCTTGATGCCCGATGACGCCTGAGATAGGCACAGGCTCCGCGTGACCCGAGGTAGTTCGGATAAGCGAAGATTGTAGAAGATGAATGAATGAATGTTTTGTATCCCTTTGATTCGGAAATTTGTATCATAAAGGTTAAAATACACAAAGATTAGCTGTAAAAAAAGATCAACTTGAGCAGATAAAGTTTTCATCCCTTTAAGTTCACTTCAGATATAAAAACTAAATTGAAACGTTCAAGACGACAAACACTGAACGAAGTTCTTGACTTATCTTGAACCTAGACCATCATTAACATTTACTCCCACACTGTTGTGTTCCTTCAGCTCCTCTTTCTCTGCTATGTATTTTTCAGTCTTTCTTACCAGGGACTTTGCATCTCATGATGAACTCCATCGTGTGCCTTTCTACAGCTTTTACTTCTTTTTCCTCCCACTATAACAAGTATAAATCAATCTACCATGCATGTCTTTGGACCGGGGGAGGAAACCGGAGTACCCGGAGGAAACCCCCGAGGCACGGGGAGAACATGCAAACTCCACACACACAAGGCAGAGGCGGGAATCGAACCCCCAACCCTGGAGGTGTGAGGCGAACATGCTAACCACTAAGCCACCGTGCCCCCCTGTAGTTTATTAATTCCTCTTATTAATGACTGTTTATTAATGCCCTTGAGGCTGAATGAGCACAAATCTTCACAACCACACTCCATAATGTAGTGGAACATCTTCATAAAGGAGCAAATGGGCACTAAATGTGCAAGGAGACTTTAAACAACACATGTATGTCCACATACTTTTGTCCTTACAGTGTATGAACAGAAATCCATCTGAGCTCATACCATTCTATTCCAGGTTTTTGTCCTTTGTAGTCTGACAGTGTTCTCGTCTCCATTGCCATTAGGACCTTACTCAACTTTCAACTGCAGTGTCCCTTCTGGCAAGCGGTAATACTCTCTGTGCACATTGATATCATGACCCAGAAAGTCAGCTAATTCATCTGTTCATTTTCATCAAGGTTAAGAATCCTTGACATGGTTGCTATGTGCCTCCTAAGTCTAGTTAATGCTACTGCTTAAAGAGCCTTAGCACCACAGTCACGAGCAGCCCTGTAAGTGCTTTCTGCACCTCTGTAGGCAGACACTGCTCCTGGCATAGCAAACATAAAAGGATTCTCAGCTTGGACACCACAAGCCTCACGTGTTTCAACAAGCAGCTCCACTGCAGAAACCCAGTGTTGTATAAAGTACTAGAAAGCAATACTTGAGTAAAAGTACAAGTATCGTACTAGAAAAAGACTTTGTTAGAAGTGAAAGTTACCTTTTAGAATATTACTCAAGTAAAAGTCTTAAAGTATCTGATATTTACTGTACTTAAGTATCAAAAGTCATTTTCTGATATTTAATGTACTTAAGTATTTGAAGTAAAAAGTAAAAAGTAAAATTTCAGTGATTTTCGGTAGACATAAGAGGCACTTCATCCGGTAGGAAGAATCTTTCATTCAATGTACAGAAACATTTCTTGCAAATACGGCCAGGGGTGTATAACGTTATCTTCTTCACCCTGTTCACCACTATCGTCGGGTGTTCGTCTACCACATGGGCGGCTCTTTGCCCGGTTTCATGCGGCTCTTACGTTCATATCGAAGTTTGTATTTGTGTCTTTTTATTGTACGTGTTCGCTTCGCTTGAGTTCAATACGGTAATTTCGTCAAACACGCATGTGAGTGGGATGAAAATACCTCAAAGTTTCCCAGTAGGAGCAAGATCATTTGAGTAAACAATGTGTGTCAAGTTCGCTCTCAAAATGGCAGGGAAAAAGGTGATGTTCATGTGTGCCCATGTGTATGATGTGGCTCTTTGCGGTAACACAGTAAAAAATGTTGCTCTTGGTCTCTGACTGGTTGGCCACCCCTGGTCTACGATAACGGGAGGTCCTCCAGTAGGGGCTTCCATGGTGGTTTCAGTTGTGCTTCCGCCTCCTTTTGGCAACATTACGCTGTATTAGAGCGTGCGGAGCTGCGTAATGCAATCTAGGAGCAGTGATTCGCCAAACCTCCCTTATAGCAGTCGCACACATTTCTACTGATTTTATTTCGTAGTAACGAGTAACGAAGACGCTTAGTGGAAATATAGCGGAGTAAAAGTAGACATTTTATCTAGGAAATGTAGTGGAGTAAAAGTGAAAGTTGACATAAATTTAAATAGCGAAGTAAAGTACAGATACTTGAAATTTCTACTTAAGTACAGTTACGAAGTGTTTGTACTCCGTTACATTACAACACTGCAGGAACCACTGAAGGCTTGAGTAGCACAGGAACCGTTCTCACTTGTTTACCTTGGATCTCAACTCTGGTAAAGTGCAAACACAGCTTCCTCTCAAACATAGAGAAACAGATGGCTATGTCTTCATGTAGCTCAGAAGAGTCTCTGTTTTTAAAGGCTGACAAAAGCATTCGTGATACCTCACCTTCTCTTCTGCTGTTGAATAAGATGACATGTGACAGCGTACCCTTGGCAAGGGCAGCATACTGTAGCTATCTACAGAAGGGCTGTTTTGGAGCACACCCTGGAGTTCATCGTGTGTTTTCTGCAAATGTGAATGCAATGTGAGTTTGACGTCGTAAGTGAATGGGATTATCTGTGGTGTATTCCACTTGGCTTCTTTCGATGTTGTAATGCCACTAACAGAGATTCATATTTATTCCATCTTGCCTGGTATATTCTTCTAAAAGTTATCTTCAGTTATGTCATATCAGCTGTTAAAGCTGTATCAGGCTACAATGAAGAAAACGGTTGAAGTCCATCATTTTTCCCAGTAAAGGTGATAGCGAAAGTGATGTGACATACGACTAAGTACGGTGACCCATACTCAGAATTTGTTCTCTGCATTTAACCCATCCAAAGTGCACACACACAGCAGTGAACACACACACATCGTGAACACACACCCGGAGCAGTGGGCAGCCATTTATGCTGCGGCGCCCTGTGAGCAGTTGGGGAGGTTTGGTGCCTTGCTCAAGGGCACCTCAGTCGTGGCCGGCCCGAGACTCGAACCCACAACCTTAGGATTACGAGTCAGACTCTCTAACCATTAGGCCACGACTTGCCCCACATCCATGCTTCAACCAGAAGTTATCTTCTAGCCAACTTCTCTCATCTTCTGGCTGACGTAGTCATGTTTGGTCACTTCAGATCCGGTTCGGTTAAACATGTGCTCCACCAGCCTCATGATACAACTGTCAGCATGAACTGCACAAGAAACTTCAAGTATAGTATATTCATCTAGCCTTTGCTCACCTCTAAGCCAACAGGACTTTTCAGAGCACACAATGATCTAACTTTCTTCCAGCCTGTTTTTCCAAAGACTGTGCTTGTTATAAGGCCCCTCACAGTGAGTGCAGTGAATGAATTCCTTAGCTTCTTTGTTTGCTTTGGGACAGTAGCAGGCAATCATCTCCCCACTCCCTTTTCTGCCCGCATGTGTTCTGGTCAGTTGCCCAATTCTCTAAGCTGGTTTAACTGCACTCGCTTTTTTTTTTTTTGAATTTTTTTGAAATGCTTGGAAATGTTTTTTGCAATCTCCACTTTATTGTGATGGACGAATTCAAGATGTCTTGGCATTTTTCAGTACAGTTTACAGTACAGTTTACTGCTCCTTATTATATGACTTATGTCTTTATGAATGTGAATGTGAAGGGACGTGACGTGACGTGACGTGACATACGGCTAAGTACAGTGACCCGTACTCAGAATTCGTTCTCTGCATTTAACCCATCCAGAGTGCACACACACAGCAGTGAACACACACACACCGTGAACACACACCCGGAGCAGTGGGCAACCATTTATGCTGCGGTGCCCGGGGAGCAGTTGGGGGGTTCGGCACAACCTTACCACAACCTTAGGGTTAGGAGTCAAACTCTTAAACCATTAGGCCACGACTTCCTCCTGTGATGCCACTGCCTGGATTACATCCCTATTGGCAGATAAGGTGTCCGTGTCTGGCTTAGAATTTCCCTCTTTCATTGATTTGTCAGATGAACCACTTCTCTGCTCAGACATGAACATGATGATGTACAAAATGTCAGAAACCTTTGTCCAAGCTTTTTCCAGGAACTCTATCATCTCAGCAGTTTTTAAGCTTCTTTCAGTCGCACTGTTTCCAATTAAACTCACTTGATTCATCTGAGCTGCTTTTGGGTATGTAGTCGACATCGCTGTAGACTGTATGACCTGTCAATCACTGTATAAACTGTCCATCACTGTATGATGTTTTAATCAATGAGGGCTCTTCCACAACACTAAAATGAGAAATGTTTACACTGTACAGCGTTAATTTAATCAATCATACTGACATTACGTGCTTGGCGACTACTTTAGTCTGTCTGTTCCTATAGAAACATGGTATGTAATGGTAGTAAGTGGTGCACATGGTACATATGACATAACTGTCTTTTTTGTGATGGCCTTGACTTAAAAGTGTAGTACCAATCACTATAGACTCATGTGTATGTAAATTACACTATATATTCAGCATAGATTGTAGTTTGTATGCTCTAAAACATTGTTTTGCAGTCATTTGCTGGATTTGTTAATATCTGATCCTAATGAGTGTGACGAGTACCTGTGATAAGGGTGATGATGAGGATGCCACAACACAGGGTGCTGAGCGGGTGACAGTACAGCACAGGGTATATCTCAGCCATATCTCAGCTATAATTTGAGAGTACCTTGGTTCAACATGACCAATCAGAAGAGTGTCCATAACTGTAAGTGTCCATAACTGTAACTGTAACTGTCCATAACCATAAGAGTGTCCTTGCACAGGTAGAATGTTTTGTACAGCAAAGAGACGAAGATGAGGTTCTTCATTAACCTCAACGGTCCATCTTGTGCTCATCATTCACGAGTCTTCCCAAAGTCCTATCCTCCTTTGAGATTTCCATGCTATATAATTTCATTCATTCATTTTCTACCGCTTATCCGAACTACCTCGGGTCACGGGGAGCCTGTGTCTATCTCAGGCGTCATCGGGCATCAAGGCAGGATACACCCTGGATGGAGTGCCAACCCATCACAGGGCACACACACACACTCATTCACTCACGCAAAGGGACAATTTTCCAGAGATGCCAATCAACCTACCATGCATGTCTTTGGACCGGGGGAGGAAACCGGAGTACCCGGAGGAAACCCCCGAGGCACGGGGAGAACATGCAAACTCCACACACACACACAAGGTGGAGGCGGGAATCGAACCCCGACCCTGGAGGTGTGAGGCAAACATGCTAACCACTAAGCCACCGTGCCCCTATATAATTTCATCAAGTACATAAAAGTCTCTTATACCCAAGTGGTGATTTTATGTATACTACCATTACAAAAGTAGCTCTGCACCCTGAAGATAAACAGTTTATTTTAGTCTCACAATTATGGTGCAGCAATAATATGAATTAAAGTAAAGAAACTTCATTAATGAAACTTTACTACCTGAAAATATGAATAGAAATAAACCGGTTCTAATATAAAAGTTATCAGTAGCTTTTAATTAAAGATGTAAGAGCTCTAGACGAGCTTTGGGATGTCACACAGACTTCTAAGCATGTTATTCCATTAATAAATGTAATAATTCATTTATATCAGTTTAGTAGTCACTTTTAATGCTATTTAAATAAACATACACAATTTATTAAATATATTAAAATGTCTAGCCTTTGTAATGATTAATATACTTATATTTTTAATTATTATGTACTTAGATTAATATACTCATGGAATTTACTGTTGCAGCCCAGCCTTGTTAATTTGATAGGTAATGTAATGTCTAGCATCCTGAAGAGCATTAAAAAGAAAGTTAAACATAAAAACAAAGATAATTAAAGTTGTTCATCGTAATCTCACCTCATTACTCAGAGCTGATCGCAGAACTGCAATTAATTATGAATGAACAATTGTGTTTTATTTATACAAAATATTCCATTGCGGTGATAAATCTTTCTTTCTATTGTTTTTTTGTATTTTTGGTTTTTTTTTCAATTTAACCAGGGTTCTTAAAAAAATAATGAATTTAAAATAGTTGCTAGCTACATCAGTTGTAAATAAACAAAGTAAACATGCTCACCGGTTTAACACAGTAATTAATACCAATCTACAAAATGTGTGTCAGTAATTTTTTTTTGGCAACAGTAATTAAAACTGATTTTCTTTCATTATAGAGTTGTAACATAATAAACAGCTTATTTTGTTGAATTAAATGAATCACCTAATTATAAGACATGATACATTACTGACCCAAATACAATTTAAGACATAACCCGGCAGTGTTTAGCATTAATACCCTTCTAAATCAGTTATTGTTCTATTCCTGTTTATAACCTGGTAGCAGTTACTACTGATGGAGTTCTGATGGAGTTCTGATGAGTTCTGGCCATGTGTGGTGTGTTCTGGGTTTATAGCAATGTGCTGTAATGACCCTGATTTTTACCAACTTTGTTGTAAACTGTTATAAATATGTTATAAATATGACTGTAAAAAGGACATTATTCATAATAACACTATCCGGTGTTTATAACAGTTTATAATCATATATATAATCATAATTATAACCCCCCACCCCACCGAACCCCCCACCGAACCCCCCACCGAACTGCTCCCCGGGCGCCACAGCATAAATGGCTGCCCACTGCTCCAGGTGTGTGTTCATGTTGGATGGGTTAAATGCAGAGAACCAATCCTGAGTATGGGTCACCATACTTAGCTGTATGTCACGTCACAGTCACCTCAGTCACCTCAGACTTCATTAGGGATAAATACAAACATATTTAAATACAAGTCTAATGTTAATCTGGAACTTTTTCTACTGTATTAATGTTCTGTAAAGCTACTTGGAGGCGGTGTTCATTTCGTATACAGTGCTATACAAATAGAATTGAATTATCTCTGTGTAATTCCTCAGCATTTAGTGGCTGGGAAGATCATGGACTTTTCTCCCCTAATGACACTGAAGGCCAAGCTGATGAACTTAATACAAGCACAAGGACTTCAGTGACCAGTGATTGAGTTGCAGGTAATTGATGTGCAAGATGATATAGAGCTGAAAGATAGATTAAAACAGTGGATTTTGGCACTTTTCAAGAGAAAGAAGTTTTCTCTTCTCACCACATGGGCAGTAAAAGTGAGTGTCTGTTTCAGATTCTCTGTGAAATGCTGTTTTCACAGATAAAAATAATCAAATCAATGTACAGGAGCCGTCTTACTGACAAACACCTCACAGACTGCCTCAGACTGGCTTTCTCTTCTGTGGAGCCTCTACAGATCGCTCACGAGACAATTATTCACTCAGCCATCACACTGACTGGAGGCAGTAACATCACTGCAGCAGTTTTACCTTCTGATGGTGTTGTGGGAAGTGGTGCTGTGTGAGATGGGACACAGAACTACACTTAACTGAATTGTTTGAATTTTATTACTGTTTATTTATAAACTGCTAATGGTAGAAGCTTCAGGGAATAAGCATTGTACTGGTAACAATGGGACGTTTCACTGGTAACAATGGGACGTTTCACTGGTAACAATGGGGCATTTCAGTAGTAATAATGGGACCTTTCACTGGTAACAATGGGGCATTTCAGTAGTAACAATGGGATGTTTCACTGGTAACTATGGGACATTTCACTGGTAACAATAGGGCATTTCACTAGTAACAATGGGACATTTCACTAGTAACAATGGGACATTTCACTGGTAACTATGGGACGTTTCACTGGTAACAATGGGACATTTCACTAGTAACAATGGGACATTTCACTAGTAACAATGGGACATTTCACTGGTAACTATGGGACGTTTCACTGGTAACTATGGGACATTTCACTGGTAACTATGGGACATTTCACTGGTAACAATGGGGCATTTTACTAGTAACAATGGGGCATTTCACTAGTAACAATGTGAGATTTCACTGGTAACTATGGGACATTTCACTGGTAACTATGGGACATTTTACTGGTAACAATGGAACATTTCACTAGTAACAATGGGACGTTTCACTGGTAACAATGGGACGTTTCACTGGTAACAATGGGACATTTCACTGGTAACAATGGGACGTTTCACTGGTAACAATGGGACGTTTCACTGGTAACAATGAGACATTTCACTGGTAACAATGGGATGTTTCACTGGTAACTATGGGACGTTTCACTGGTAACAATGGGACGTTTCACTGGTAACAATGGGACATTTCACTGGTAACAATGGGACGTTTCACTGGTAACAATGGGACATTTCACTGGTAGCAATGGGACATTTCACTGGTAACAATGGGACATTTCACTGGTAACAATGGGATGTTTCACTGGTAACTATGGGACGTTTCACTGGTAACAATGGGACATCAGATAATCTGTTTTACGGTACTGAAGTTTTCTTGTTTGTATCATTTTTACAGTTAAACCCAAATCATTTGATATTATTCAATTTACTCTTCAAGTTGGAAGTACAACTGTAGCACTCTCCTTTTTTTTAACCCTGTATTTCATCAGGCCAAGATCAGGGGTTTTTAGCTTAACAAAGTTGGTGACCTGCTGTAGGTTGGTGCAGTAGATAATTATGGATGCTAATTACTTTAGTCCATTTCAAGTTACTCCATAGAATGTTTGAAGACTTGAAATCCCAATCGTCCCAATCCCTTATCTCTAACTGTCTTCAATCCTGTTCCCAGATCCAGCACAAATTAATTTATCGTAATGTGCATGAATAATTTCAGCCATCTTTGCTAATGGCATTTGGCCTGTGACTGGTCAGGAAGTGCAGTTATGTTTGGTGACACTGGGGGCATTGCGTAGACTAAATTCACCTTGGACTCTGATTGGTCAGATTTTCAGACACCCTCATTTGCTGTAATTGCAACAAAAAAAAGGTATCAGACTCTGGTACTGGACGTATGACTCCTCTTCATCAGAGTTTAGATCATAGCAGTACTATGGTGCAGTTCTGGGCTCTGACTGGTGGTTAGGTGTTGATTCAGTCTCCAGAACAGTATTTATATCAAGGTTTATATTAATGCTCTTGTCCTGATACGGTATCGTTGCTATAGCAACAGCTCAATCACGCAAGAGAGAGAGAGAAGTGATGCTGGTGAAGAAGTGTCTGTTTATCATTATTATTATCAGGAGAACAGAAGCATGTCTCTTCCACAACATTATGGGTAATAAATGAAACTGAAACACCTCCATGCACGATTTTCCTGCACGAACATCCTTGTGTTATTCCGCACATGATAAATGGATTCATCTGGAAGTCAGAATCACAGGAAATGAAGTTTCATGTGGGTTTTGTTCAGAGCTGTACATTAAAACAGTGAAGAAATCAGAGCTCTGTGACTTAAAGCTCTCTGTAATTGGAGTATATTTCTGTGGGTTTTTATCTCATGGTCTTTATCTCCCTTTCCTTCTCCTCTCTCTTATCTCCATGTCTGTTTTTCTCTTCCTTTATCTCCCTCTGTGCCTCTTTTCTTCTTTTACTCTCTTTTACCTTTACCTCTGCCGTCATGTTCTTCATGCTCCGCAGATTTCAGGCCAGCAACAAGGTTAAACCCCATCGAGTCTTTACACTTTCCTTCTTGGAAAATATCTAGGAGTGTTTTATTTATTAATTTATTTATTCATTTATGTATTGATTTATTTATTTTTATATAAACATCACTAAGAGTCAAATGTTCAAACAGAAATGAAATGATCCAACAACTGAAGAATGGTTTGTTTAGCAAATAAAAAAAAAATATATATATATATATATTAAATATTAAATATTAATATACATATTAAAATACAATAGCATATTGAAATGAATCCTGTTCATATTACAGGTTCAAATAAACGAATCATTTATAAACATTACGTGAAAAGTGAATCAAAAAAGGGAAAAATGAATCATGATGGAAATAATTGTGGAAAAAGTCTAGGATGTAAAGGCACACTGTATCCGCTAATTGAACCGACTATTTTAGTTTCTTTATTGCATGAGCGAAAATAGATATTAGATAATAGAAACTCTAATTCCACACACCAAATGAGTCTTTTATGAGAAACTGTTATTAACGTTATTATTAGGGCTAATAATGATGTATGGTGATGTTTAATAACAGTGCTGAAGCAGCTCGAGTAGGAAAGTAGCCACCATCGGACTGAAGGGAGAACATTTCACACCATCCAGAACATTCTGTCTCTTAATGCTGCATTTACTTTTTTTTTTTGCCCCCACATCTATAACACACTTAGCCTAGCTGATGGAGCTCCCGTGGTCACAGGCTGGTTCTCAGGGCTTCACTTTTCCCCCGTGACTCAGTCTGTAAGAGTGTTCTTATCTCACCGTGGCCTCCTCTGTTGAGCCGAGAGACGCATCAGCGCTGATGGACGAGAACCAAATGTGCCCTCAAAAATGTAGTCTGTAGAACAGAAAGCAGAAAGCAGAAAGTTATAGCACATGAGAAGAGAAGGATGGAATAACTGTTAATAGCCCAGGAACTACATAACAACCTAAAACCTCTGGCAGGAATGTTCATGATGGTGGATGCAACAATCAGGAATAAGTGTAGTGCAGAAGTTGGGTAGTAATGATGGTAGTATGGGTGTACCATGGGAATAGTGTGAGTTTAGCATGAGAATGAATTTATTAATGAATTATCATAGTGTAGGAGGTGGGAATTAGAGCCCTGCCCGGGACTGTTTTTATAAACCCGCACCCGCCCGCTCCCGCTGAATTTCTGACCAGGACCGCCCGCGCCCAGAAGCTGCGTGTTCCACTCCCGCCCACACCTGCAATGTTTGTGTTCACTCCCGCCCACTCCCGCAGATTTTTTCTTGAGAGCTTGTGAAGATTTTGATTGTATACAAATGATCAGACTAATTATTAGTTCAGGCTAATGTCCAGAATAACAGAATTAAACATGATTGCATTTAAATAAGATAAATTAATACTAAACCAAAGCAACACACCTGACAAAAACATTTGTTTTTTATTATAAAACATTAACCGTGTTTAGAAATCCTGAGTGAATCCCACAAACAAGTGTCTTCATTGTGGTTCTGCTGGATAGCAAAATATCATTTTCACATTTTAGACTGTGGAACATTTCCTAGTTTCTTGTTCTAGTCGAGTTCAGTCCTAGGCCATGTTTACCACCATCTTTTCAGAATGTTTGTGTTTGCTGCAGTGCCCCCTAGTGCCTCCTTGGCAAATCTCTTGTTCCACTTACATGCTTCACGGAGTTTTCCCTCTCCTGAGGGTCTGATTCCTGTTCCGCTTCAGTTTTTATATGACTTGCCCACTTTTAATCCAGATGCCATATGGCCACCATCAGGAACACCAGAGTGCCCCATGTTCATCCAGCCTGAAGAATTTAACAAGGCTTGCAAATGTGAGCTCAGAAACAATCAGCTTGGAGCAGAATATAATGGAGGGAGGAAATGAGCAGACGTAACTTTTAGCCAAGAATAATTTATTCACAGACTCCATGTTCCTGAGGCAGTGGCGTGATTTTGACTAGCATGCTAGTTACATAGTCTCAAGAAGTGAAGGGAATTTTAGAGTGCAGTTTAAACCTGAAAATAAAGGCAGTGAGGCTACAAGAAAAACCTTCTAAATGTTCAGTATCACTGCAGCATTGTCAGTAATGTGGGTGAAACGAGAATATTATTTAAACTATTAATAATTAAAATAAATGAAACTTTTTGCCCAACATCATGTCTATACATTGCACTCTGAGTGTTAAGTCTCTGCAGCTACACTTACTGATCAGCACAGCTTTTTGCTTTCTCATAATTTAATGATGTAATTACAGGTAAGGGAGCACGGTGGCTTAGTGTTTAGCACGTTCGCCTCACACCTCCAGGGTTGGGGGTTCGATTCCCGCCTCCGCCTTGTGTGTGTGGAGTTTGCATGTTCTCCCCGTGCCTCGGGGGTTTCCTCCGGGTACTCCGGTTTCCTCCCCCGGTCCAAAGACATGCATGGTAGGTTGATTGGCATCTCTGGAAAATTGTCCGTAGAGTGTGAGTGAATGAGAGTGTGTGTGTGTGCCCTGTGATGGGTTGGCACTCCGTCCAAGGTGTATCCTGCCTTGATGCCCGATGACGCCTGAGATAGGCACAGGCTCCCCGTGACCCGAGGTAGTTCGGATAAGCGGTAGAAGATGAGTGAGTGTGTGAGTGAGTGAGAATTACAGGTAAAGGTGATTATTTATCTATAACGGCAAGTTTTAAAGCGCTTCATTCCTGTTAAAGCAAATAATTAAACAACGGCTCATCGAGTTACTGAGAACCTTTTGAACTCGTCTGTCCTAAAGATTCAGAAAACAATTCCAGCTTCACCTCTGACTCTGACTCTCACTGGAGACTCCTTTCATACATCATATCACTATAGAACATATAAACCTTTTGGGTGACTGCTGTTCAAATCCCTGGTAAAGAGGTGTTACTATAGAAACGTTAATGCGTTACTGTTAAGGAATACTGTTAAGAATTCAGCAGCACTGTTGCTATGGCAACCTCTTATACATATTGCAAGGCTGCCAACTCTCACGCATTCAGCGTGAGACTCACGCAATTGACCCAAATCTCACGCTCTCACGCCACACCCCCATATTCTCACGCAGACTCGTGCAGCAGTGAGGGGAAAAATCGCGCCGCATGATCTCGCAAAGCAACGTGCAGAGAGACCAGACAGACAGTGTAGTGATTTTTTTTTTGTGACAATTGTGAGTGAAATACACAATTTATTCCCATAAACTGTGTAGTCAGCCGTTCTCCCTCCCATCTGCACTGTGTGAATTGTGAACGCAGGCAGGTCAGTGAGTTACAGGGCGCTCCGTGTCTCCGTCCAGTTTAGGCTAGTAACTAATAGGCCTATGCTGTTATATAGTTTATATAGAATTAAGTTAGCATTAGCAGAGTTGTTTGTTTTGCAGCACTGAGCAGTTATTTTACATAACTTTATCATAAAAACAGTACAAAAGCATTTCCAGATGACAAATATCTGGACATGCCTAGTAGTTATGTTACTGTGCTAGCTAACAGTACTGTAATGTTAATTATTGTTTTTTTTAAGAACAGAATGTCAAGTCAACCACATCCCATATTAAAATGATTTTATTTATATCAATCATAACTCATCAATCATGTCCAGATATTTGACTGGTGGTGGTGTCAGTATGGATAAATTAGAATTTTCTGTTATAGGATGTTATCTAAAGTGTCAGGGACAGGCAAGAAAAGAACGTTTGTATCAATGTGGGCAGCTTATCAGCCCTCCAAGAAGTCCTGTGACCCTGAGAAGCAGCAGGAAAAGACATAGGAGGAACATGAAAGTCTATCTGAGACTGAGCCATTCATAACAAAGGGGACACTAAGTACACATTATTGGTGCTCTGTATGTAGGATAGAAAATGCTTGCTGTCACCAGGGAATAGCAGATGTTACTAGGCACATAAACAGCAAAGGCCATCAGGAAAAAACAGCACTTACAATAGAGCACATGTTAATCTGTGAACATGTTAATCACATGTTAATCTGTGAACATGTTAATCACTATTTCTGTAAAATCTTCATTCATCTTCTACCGCTTATCCGAACTACCTCGGGTCACGGGGAGCCTGTGCCTATCTCAGGCGTCATTGGGCATCAAGGCAGGATACACCCTGGACGGAGTGCCAACCCATCGCAGGGCACAGACACACTCTCATTCACTCACACAATCACACACTACGGACAATTTTCCAGAGATGCCAATCAACCTACCATGCATGTCTTTGGACCGGGGGAGGAAACCGGAGTACCCGGAGGAAACCACTGAGACACGGGGAGAACATGCAAACTCCACACACACAAGGTGGAGGCGGGAATCGAACCCCCAACCCCTGGAGGTGTGAGGCGAACGTGCTAACCACTAAGCCACCGTGCCCCCTATTTCTGTAAAATGTTTGTGAAAATTAAATGTAATGTAAATCTCCTAAGAAATTCTATACAAATACCAAATACTTTGACAATCAATATATATTTAACACACTTCTGCTAATGCAAGGATTTTGTGTTTGTATTTTTTTCCACACCAAGCCACGCCCCTCCATAAGCCCCACCCCATAACAAAGCCCCGCCCCCAGAATCTCACTCTAAGCTGAACTCAAAAGTTGGCAGCCCTGCATATTGTCTCCTTTTTCCTGTTGTTTTTAATTAAAAGATTTTCACGCATACGACCCGAAAGCCGTGTCTAAGATGACAGACTGTACGCTATAAGTACACCGTGTACTTAAATATGTGCTACCTGATTTTTTCCAGAGCAGTAAATAACCAAATTAAACCACTTAACTAAATGGAAATGAATTACAGAATGTTACTTCATGCTTATTTATGATCTGCACCAAAACAACCTCTGATTTTTAAACAAGTCACTATCACGATGTAGTCGTGTCAAATTTGTTTCCACAACACAGCTGCGTTCTTATTCTTAGTGTTTTATGGAGAATGTTACCGCTCGCGCTGTTGATTAAACGTCGTTGTTTGTCGGTTTGTGTTTTATAGAGAACATTCATCACAGCAACTGAAACAAACTCTCGATTTTTTTCATTTATTCCTGCCAGCTTGACATTTTTTTTCTTTTGTTGTAATTTTCGCCGAAGGCTTTGAAATATTTAATAACACAAAACGTCTGCAACGATTGTGTAGTGGGTTCTGAGAGCGAGCTATACAGTATGCATGCTTTATGTCTCCATAATCTGTAATAGCTCTGATCCATTTAAAATGAGACCTGGAGTGGTCTTTTGGTACGTTCCTGTTCGGCCTCGGATCCCTCACACACACTCTGTACTGAATACAGCTAAATCAATATGTTTTCCATTTACGCTCTGATAGTCGCTCCCACCGGTGGGCTGAGGAGTGTATTAACACTGATGCTCTCGGTCGATTTGTCATCTCAATAATTTGTTTCAGAGAGAGGTGAGTGGATAAGGATGAGGTTGATGTTTTGGCCAAAAAGCCTTTTTACAGTTAATAAATTGGTATTTGGTCATTTTCTGAATAAGGTCTGATAGTTTATTGTCCACATACTGCAATTTATCTCTTAACCTTTCAATCAGACTGAAAGAGCTTCATAATGGACAATGTAGGAAAGTCGTCCGGAAGCAATTTATAAATCTTAAGCCAACAATTAAAATGACACATTATATTTTTGTTTGTCTGTGTTGTGGAATGTCTAAAATATGTTAATGCCTCTAGTCATTTTCATCATCTCAGCTGTGAACTCTCCTTCCCTGACCAGCATCTCTATTTGTTCTCTCTCTCAAAGTTAAGCTAAAAACACAGCATGGTGTCCTCATCCTCATCCTCATCCTCATCCTCATGCCTGAAAGCTTTGGGTTTGACTGAATATATTGCCCCAGGAATGTAGTAACATTTTAGACATAATAACCTGGAACAAATGACCTTGAACAACAGACAGTTAGGGAACTGGGAATTTGAGACTCTGGAACCATAGGGAACTGGGAATTCAAGACTCTGACACCACTGGGAACTGGGAATTCAAGACTATGTAACCATGGGGAACTGGGAATCTGAGACTCTGGAACCATAGGGAACTGGGAATTCAAGACTCTGACACCACTGGGAACTGGGAATTCAAGACTCTTGAACCATAGGGAACTGGGAAATCAAGACTCTGACACCACTGGGAACTGGGAATTCAAGACTCTGGAACTATAGGGAACTGGGAATTCAAGATTCTGGAACCATAGGGAACTGGGAATTCAAGACTCTGGAACTATAGGGAACTGGGAAATCAAGACTCTGACACCACTGGGAACTGGGAATTCAAGACTCTGGAACCATAGGAAACTTGGAATTCAAGACTCTGGAACCATAGGGAACTGGGAATTCAAGACTCTGGAACCATAGGGAACTGGGAATTCAAGACTATGGAACCATAGGGAACTGGGAATTCAAGACTCTGACACCACTGGGAACTGGGAATTCAAGACTAT
>NC_083467.1:26209001-26376501 GCF_030014155.1 Tachysurus vachellii
ATCTATCAGTTAAATTATACGAGTGGGTTACAATTGGAAAAAGGCCATATAGTTTGATGAGTCCAGAATTACACTGTTTCAGAGTGATGGATGCATTAGGGTAAGAAAAAAGATGGCATGTAGTTTCAACTGTTATGTGCCCAAAAATAGATCAAATGACTCCCTGAAAATGCCCAGAATGACCAGGTTTTTCCATCAGTCGATTTTGCTTCCGTGATGGCATGGGCATATCCCAAGATGGCAGTTCCAGAATCCATGAGGCTTAAATTGTGAAAGAGTGGCTCAGTGATCATGAGACATCATTTTCACATATGAATTGGCTACGACAGTTTCCAGATCTAAATTTTAATCTTGGAATGTGCTGGAGAAGACTTTACGCAGTGTCCTGACTTTTCCATCATTAATAAAAGATCTTGGTGAAAAATTAATAGTATTAGAAATTAAAACTGTGGATGCAATGTGCCGAGTTAACTATACAACATAAATTGTACATTTTAATTTTTTATATTATAAATTGTAATTTTTAACAGCATATCCTAGAATGCTTTATTTCTCTAACACAAAACTAATAATTCTTGATGTATTAAGGAATGACACACCATAAATGTAGGCCAACTTATTTTTCATTTATAATTACATCTATTGTTTTGGAATATGTATAAAATAGAATTTAGAAAAATTAGCTCTGGTTCTCACATATTATAGCAGCTGAGCATTTTTGTCCAGGTCAGTTTCATTAGTTTGCTTTTTTATCCATCTGTTCAGCCACAATTCAAAAGCGATTCTTTTCATGTTAATTTTCAATACATTTTTATTTATTATTACTTTTCTCAGCTTCAAGTTATTTCAGTGATTATTGTTGGCTTTTCATTCTTTAAGTGGGAAGATAATTACAAATATTATGCCCTGGAATTTGTCTTAATACATAATTTTCCTCTTACATATTTTCTAAACTTACATTCTAAACGTTTCTAAACACTTATTTTCTAAACATTTATCTTCATCTTTCCTCATTCTAGCATTGTTGAACTTTCAATACTTTACAGTAAAACAGGACGTTCATGATGAATTGTTGTTAAACATGAATAAAAAAGGAGTCATTATAGCTCATATTCAAGATTTGAGAATTTATTGCCATTTACAGTACACAAAAATAATTATTCTACATGTTTTCTGCCTAACCAGCAAAAGTATGATATATAGTTGTGCTCAAATGTTTGCATCCTCTGAAATAAATTTTTAAACATTGTCATTTATTTGGAAAATATGAATGCAAAATATTTTTTTCCTTATTTAAGGATTATGGTCATATGAAGTCATTAATTATCACATAGTTCTTCGGCTTCTTTTTAAAACCTAATGATAACTGAAATCACCTAAACAAAATGTATCAAATCTTTACATATTCTAGAATGATTGGCCACATTATAAACACACCGGTTGACACACAGATGTTTAAAAGGCTTTTAAAGTGAAGCTTGCACTGACTTGGCTGGATACTGACCATGGAGAAGACAAAAGAAGTGCCAATGGACTTGCGTAATAAGGTAGAGGAACTTTATAAAGTAGGAAAAGGATATAAAATGCTATCTCAACACTTGAAAATGCCAGTCAGTGCTGTTCAAACTCTGAAAAGAGAAAATAAGAGGTTCTGTTGATACTAAGCAACGATCAGGTAGAGCAACAGTTAGTTATTAGGGATGAGCTAGTATAGCATTATCTGTATCTGTATCCGTATCTGTTAACCATATGAATTATCTGTATCCGTATCCGTACTCGGAGTGGGTGGGGCCTAACCCAGAAGTAGGCGTGGCTTGTCTTGAAATGGGTGGGGCTTTAACCGGTAATAATTAATTTGTAATATTTATAACACTAGCTTACTACCTTTATGTTTTTATGAAATACAGCAAAAACGTGTCAGACACTCAGTGTCTGGTTACTGGTTAGAGACAGCCGAAGGTTTAAAAAAGAAAAAAATCTCCGACAGGCAGAGACGCAATGCGGTGTCGCATTCTACCAAGCAAGCACCACGTCTGAACGAACCCACGTTTACCAGAACTCTACTGGTTAGTAAGTACGTATTATTAACGTTACAACCCGAAGTAAAAAGCTGAAGAAACCCTAAACGTTAACGGAAAAGACCCGTGAACCCGAGTGACTGAGGGAGAGACAGAGAGCTATTCTCTGTGTGACTGTGAGTGAGCAGAGCGAGACACAGCAACACAATACATCTGTATGTGTGTAGGGGAGGGGCGCTGTGACTAGCCTATCACAGAACGCTGACACAATCAGATACCCAATGATGATTTTCATTCAATCCGAGCACAGATATTGACTCGTATTACTCGTATATTACTCGTACTCGGCAGAAGTGCTTTATCCGTACCGGATACTCGTTTCAGCCGAGTATCCGGCTCATCTCTATTAGTTATATACCTGTTAACATGAAAGTACATGTGGTTTTCCATGTATTAATATATGATTAGTTATTCATAGGAATATAACTAGAAAATAGGTAATATTAAAAATGAAATTAAAAAACTATTACGGTTTGCTTAGTTTTATATTTGATGTAAAAAAAATGTTGTAAATTTGTTGTATTATAGTTTTTAATATTCAAAAATTAAAGAGGTTTTTCTGCATTAATCTCACATCTGTTACCTTTATTTTGGTACCAGAATTATACACCTTATAGTTTTTGAGATATACTCATTTTAAATTGAGCATTTCGTTTACAAGCAAAGGGCTAAAAATAGGCAGAGGGTGGAACAGAAATCGTTGTTATTGCTCGGACTCGCAGCTTTTGCCCAGTCTGCACGTGTGTGGTGCCAGTCTTTATCTCACCTTACCAGATTGTTTTTATTCAGGTCAGTCATTAAGCTGGTGATGTTTGAAAAGTTAGTTACAAACCTCCGATAATAGCCAGCCAGCCCCAAGAACATTCCCAAGCCCTTATTTTCACAACTCAGTTGCTACCATGGATAATAATTCAACCAGTTCTGGTTGACAGCAAAAATATTAGGGCTGGGCAATTCACTAATCTGGTGATTCAATACTATCCCGATACTTTTGTGCCGATTCAATACATATTGCGATTCTGTAGCTATTGCGATTCATTGTTTAAATTGTGATTTTTGTTTGCTTAATAAAGATTAGACAATGGCAAATACTTGATCATACCCTTAAAGAGACTGTATATGAGTTATATTAACAAAAACAATGCATCAGATCTTTCTGAATTTTTATTTCAGGAGCATACACATACATAGTGCATGTAGAACCTTGAACCATAAAACTTTCAAGTACCAAAAACTTGAATATAATATTTAAGTTAAATATTAAATATTTATATTAAGTTGTCAGAATTATTGATCACCTGAGTCAACCCTACCACACATGCTTGTTGGATCCTGATGCATAATATCTGCACATGAACAACTACAGATTGGTGAAAAGGACATATATTTTTTGGTATCAAACACACTCTATTAAAAAATTAAAGAAATCCACTGTCTGTGATTTTCAAGATGAGCCTCACATCAAAACTGTTCTGAACGAGTGCAAAAGAAATCTGCAGCAACCAGGTATATAAAGACATTATGGATTACTGGAGATTTCACTCATCTCTGAACCCTTACTTTTTTCCCATACTTTTTAATTATGGGAAATTGATATCTAAAGCTAAACTACAATTTAGACCTGCTAATCATTTGTTCTATCTTTAAAAATTATAGGAGTACCGTTATCCGGAGATGAATGTAGATTATTATGTCAATCAGACTGGAAATAGCCTTCCAGGTTTTCATAGCACCCCCATGTAAGAGGTGGGCCTAGGAGGACTGTTCAAGTGTCTTTTCAGAATGGCAATTCCATTACATTAATTGGTGTTTGCTATTGCAAAACATTTAAAAACTGTGGTCTTAGGTATTGCAAACAATGTAATGCACAACATTATGAACAAGACAAAAACTCAGAATCAGAAACTCAGGCACCCAACAAAGTCCAGCAAACTGATTCTCATGAACTCAGCTATCTGCATTTGGGAAAGTTTTGTTTGGGTTTGCTAGGGGGAATTTCGACGTGTATTTGTGCAATGACTAGTAATTCTGTTTGTATCATTTATATTTGTTATAGGATTCTCCTTTTCGTCCTGGACGATTATTATTGCAGTTCGGTTCTTTCTCCGCTGCGCACCGAGTGAATAATATCGGATTACAACTATTTAAAGGGACTTCTGCTGCTGCCATCTGGTTTCTGTGATAGTTTTAACTGACATTTGCTGGTCTACTGGGTGGAGGATCGTGCATTTATTGGGGCTGGCCTAAGGAAGACGTGGCCGCTCCTTTGAGTCCTGTTTTCCTCAAACTTTTTACAAAGTCTTTTGTTGTGTTGAATTGTGACTTAAATTTGCTTTTCATTTATTTCTGTTTAGGAGATGAATTTATTTTGTTTTTGATTTCTTTCAGGAGCTGGGGTCCCACGGGTGAAAGATCTTTGGTGGTGGTGCTACTTCAACGTTTGCCATGCAACACTCTTGAGGTGTACGAGTGTGTGATCTGAGTTCACGGTGAGGTGTGTGTGTGTGGAAGTGTGCTTTTGGATAACTAATGCTGGTGATCACTCCAGTGGGTAACCCCAGCCCTGTACTTAGTTATTATATTTTGTTTGGTTTATTTGGAAGTTCCGTAAATTGGTTGTTTAATATTTCTTTTGTCTGATCGTTTATTTTTGTTATGTGTGTAATTGTGTCACTGGACCTTTTTTTTTACCAGTGAGGACATTTTCTTTTTTTTTGTTTTTGTAATTTGGTATAATTTGAGTTTGTGATTATTTTTTGTGTGCAGTTTTGTCTTTTTGTAATTTTGGTTTGAGCCGCTATGAATGGCTAATTTGTATTGAGCCTATTTTAAGTGATTTCACATCACTACACATCTTTATAAGAGAATCAAACTTGTGTGATCTAATAACAAACTCCGTTTATTTGTATTTCCTGGGTGTAACCCTCCCAGGTGACGTTGTTCGAATTTTCTACAAGTAGATAAACTTCGGCTTCTGTGTGACAAGCTGTATGGCTCTCCTCTACACCCCTTGCATCACATTCTGGTGTAGTCAGCAGGATCTCTTGTATAGTGCAGAAGATGTGGGTATTGTTTGTGTATTATTTGTGTTTTGTATATTTTTACTTTTGCAGAAACTGGGCAGCAACAGTCCTTTTTTTTATTATTTGGGTGTGAAGAGTAGATCCTGAGTTCCATATTTCCATCAGTAGTGGTAAGTGATTGTGGGGTTTGCAATTATGGATGATGAACTATTATTCCAATTAAGGGCAGATAATGAAAGATTGCAACAGGAGCAAGTGCCAGTTGCACAACCTGGCCCATCTAATGTTCCTATGTTTGCTGTTGTAGACCCACCACTCACTGGCGCTGTGGCATCTGCAAACAGATCGTTTTGTTTTTGTTCCTCGAGATCGTAAGTGTCTGAAATTTAATGGTAGGTCCGGCGTTATGATTGAGGAATGGGTGGAGGAGGCTCAGTCATGCATGCGTCTTTGCCATCTCTCTTCAGTTGATCAAGCATTCTTTTTGGTTGATCATTTGGAGGGAGAGGGGAGGAAGGAAATTCGATATCGGCCAAGGGACAAGAGGGAGGATCCAAACAAAATTATTCAGGCGTTGCGTGAATTGTATGGTTGCACAAGTTTGTACGTAGCTCTTCAAGAGTCATTTTTTTCCCAGAAAACAACAGAATGGGGAGACCTTGTTAGAATTCTCCCTGGCCCTGTTGAATCTTCTGGAAAAGGTGAAACGTCAATCACCCCATGGTATGCCTAATGCGGATATTTTATTGCGAGATCAATTTGTTGAACATGTGACCGATGGTGCGCTTCGACGTGAACTGAAACAGTTGGTCCGTCGCCAACCCACTGCTATGTTGTTGGACATTCGCAGCGAAGCTATTCCCTGGGAACGTGAGGGAATGCCTGGGGGGGGGGGGGGATGCGGTCGAAGCCAATCAGTTCCTTCCGCTTATGAGCACACAGGGGGAAGTAGTATTTCGGCGACTTCCGAATTGGGCGAGTTGCAAGAAATGCTGAAAAAGCAACAACAACAACTGAATCAACTTACTCAAAGTGTGGCTCAAATTCAAAATCCTCAGCATTCACAATTATCCCTACCTAATCAGATCTTTTGTAGAAGGTGTCAGCATCCTGGTCACTTTGCTAGGGATTGTGATAAGGGACCTGAAACCTTCTCGCTTTCCACCAGTACGCACAGACTCCGCAGTAACAAGAGCTGGGCAGTCACAGTCCAGGCAACCGTCGGGAAACTAGTTCCCGCTGAGCTGCAGGGCCACAGCTTGGTCGGGGAAAAGACAGGCCAGGGTGTTCTAAATGATGCTGATTTTATGTCTCGTTTTATGTCGACGTGTCCACAACTAGACGCGTGTATGGGTGGGGTTATGGTACCTTGCCTGGTGGACACTGGTTCTATGGTGTCCACCATTACAGAGAATTGTTTCTTGATGAATTTTGGGTCGTGGGTTCAGAAACAGCTTCGCTCTTGCCATTGGTTACAGCTCCGGGCTGCGAATGGCCTCTCAATTCCTTATATTGGCCATTTGGAGTTGGATGTACAGCTTTATGGGCGTGTGGTCTTAGGATGCGGAGTGCTGGTGGTCAGAGATCCTCCCAGTGCTTTGTGTGCTCAGGTTCCTGGGGTTCTGGGAATGAACGTCCTGAGCCGCTGCTACCGGGAGCTCTTTGGCCAGCATGGCACAAGTCTCTTTGATTTACCTGTTGTGTCACAGGCCCCTATTTCTGTTTTCCAGGTCTTACAGCATTGGCATCACATCGATGTCCAGCCAGTTTCAGATCAGGGGGGTCGAGTCAAAGTGCATCCCAGGGGCACCATGAATTTGGTTGCCGTAACCTGCTCTGCACAGTACTCAAATGGTATAGTATTGTTTGAGCCTCCAGATTCTGGTCTTCCAGCAGGTTTGTTGGCATCTCCTGCTCTGGTACACGTGCACCATGGCACAGCTTATGAGCCTGTGGTTAATGTGGGTAAAATAGATGTAGTGATGTATGCTAGCATGGTCATAGGTACTGTCAACCATGTTCATGTGGTTAGCTTACCCCCAGAGGTCACTGAAGTTCAGGAGGTTTCAGCTAGGGTGAGTACACAAGTTGTGCAGGCTTCCCCTTCTGTACAAGAACAGATCAGGGCAATTGACTTGTCTGTGTTAGTGAAAAACAAAGTAAGGTGAGGGCGATACTGGATCAGTATTCATCTGTGTTTTCCATACATGATGGGGATTTGGGATGTACTAATCTCATTTCCCATGACATTTCCTTACTAGATGAGGTCCTTGTGCACCAGTGGTATAGGCATATTCCTCCTTCCGAGTACGAGGTAGTAAAGGCACACATTAACCAACTTCTTGAGGCCCAGGTAATTAGAGAGAGCTGCAGCCCTTATGCTTCGCCCATCGTGTTGGTCAAGAAGAAGGACGGTAGTCTACGCATGTGTGTAGACTACCATCATTTAAACTCTAAGACCAGGAAGGATGCCTTCCCTCTACCTCGTATCGAGGAGACATTGGACTCACTGGTAGGGGCATATTTGTTTTCCATTTTGGACCTTGCAAGTGGGTACAATCAGGTCCCTGTTAGTGAGGCAGATAGATCCAAGACAGCTTTATGTACTCCGTTTGGGCTCTTTGAATGGAACAGGATGCCGTCCGGGCTTTGCAACACCCCAGCACCTTTCAAAGATTAATGGAATGGTTGTTTGGGGACCAACAATGCCAGTCTCTCCTCTTGTACTATAACCCCCCTGCCCCCTACAGAGGCAGGTAGCTACAGGGAGTGCAGAATTATTAGGCAAATGAGTATTTTGACCACATCATCCTCTTTATGCATGTTGTCTTACTCCAAGCTGTATAGGCTCGAAAGCCTACAACCAATTAAGCATATTAGGTGATGTGCATCTCTGTAATGAGAAGGGGTGTGGTCTAATGACATCTACACCCTATATCAGGTGTGCATAATTATTAGGCAACTTCCTTTCCTTTGGCAAAATGGGTCAAAAGAAGGACTTGACAGGCCCCGAAAAGTCAAAAATAGTGAGATATCTTGCAGAGGGATGCAGCACTCTTAAAATTGCCAAGCTTCTGAAGCGTGATCATCGAACAATCAAGCGTTTCATTCAAAATAGTCAACAGGGTCGCAAGAAGCGTGTGGAAAAACCAAGGCGCAAAATAACTGCCCATGAACTGAGAAAAGTCAAGCGTGCAGCTGCCAAGATGCCACTTGCCACCAGTTTTGCCATATTTCAGAGCTGCAACATCACTGGAGTGCCCAAAAGCACAAGGTGTGCAATACTCAGAGACATGGCCAAGGTAAGAAAGGCTGAAAAACGACCACCACTGAACAAGACACACAAGCTGAAACGTCAAGACTGGGCCAAGAAATATCTGAAGACTGATTTTTCTAAGGTTTTATGGACTGATGAAATGAGAGTGAGTCTTGATGGGCCAGATGGATGGGCTCGTGGCTGGATCGGTAAAGGGCAGAGAGCTCCAGTCCGACTGAGACGCCAGCAAGGTGGAGGTGGAGTACTGGTTTGGGCTGGTATCATCAAAGATGAGCTTGTGGGGCCTTTTCGGGTTGAGGATGGGGTCAAGCTCAACTCCCAGTCCTACTGCCAGTTTCTGGAAGACACCTTCTTCAAGCAGTGGTACAGGAAGAAGTCTGCATCCTTCAAGAAAAACATGATTTTCATGCAGGACAATGCTCCATCACACGCGTCCAAGTACTCCACAGCGTGGCTGGCAAGAAAGGGTCTAAAAGAAGAAAAACTAATGACATGGCCTCCTTGTTCACCTGATCTGAACCCCATAGAGAACCTGTGGTCCATCATCAAATGTGAGATTTACAAGGAGGGAAAACAGTACACCTCTCTGAAGAGTGTCTGGGAGGCTGTGGTTGCTGCTGCACGCAATGTTGACGGTGAACAGATCAAAACACTGACAGAATCCATGGATGGCAGGCTTTTGAGTGTCCTTGCAAAGAAAGGTGGCTATATTGGTCACTGATTTGTTTTTGTTTTGTTTTTGAATGTCAGAAATGTATATTTGTGAATGTTGAGATGTAATATTGGTTTCACTGGTGAAAATAAATAATTGAAATGGGTATATATTTGTTTTTTGTTAAGTTGCCTAATAATTATGCACAGTAATAGTCACCTGCACACACAGATATCCTCCTAAAATAGCTAAAACTACAAACAAACTAAAAACTACTTCCAAAAATATTCAGCTTTGCTATTAATGAGTTTTTTGGGTTCATTGAGAACATGGTTGTTGTTCAATAATAAAATTAATCCTCAAAAATACAACTTCCCTAATAATTCTGCACTCCCTGTATACATGTAAAAAATAGGGCGGGGCTGCCAACTACTAATTTTACACTAATTAGAAAGATGTTAATGTATTTCCCAAGAATTACCACAAACAACAATGTGTAAAAATAAGTTTTTGAATCCTTTTATAATGTTATCAGGCTTCAGACAAGAATGATTATGACCAAAAAAAATCTAAACACAACAATGGAACATGAGGATTCAAAGTTATAGACACACAACTCTTTGAATATTGACAGCAGAGTATGGTTACACCAGTCAATGTTTCATATCAGAAAATAGCATCCCCGTTATGATGAAAACCCTGCACACCCAAATGTTCAAGTAATCCACAGTGAAAAAAACCCACAAAGTCAGATCCTTGTACTTGGGATACCAATCCTCCTCAACGCAAAAGTAACACTAGCACTTCATTGGGAAATGTTCTTGTTCCATGAAAGTAGAGTCTTTACAATTAACATAGATCCATACATCAGATGCAAAGTAGCATTCAAAAAGTCCATCTACAACAGAACAAAAACCTAACATTAACTAGAAAGCTCACATTCAAATTATGCAAATCAAACAGATTAAATACAAATAACATAAGATAAAAACAAAACTTACAAAATTGAACTGGAAACAAAGTTTCTCAATCAGGACTCCAAAAGGAATGATTTAAAGGAACTAGAGCAAATGTTGCTTCCTTCTTCCAAACAAATCTCTCTTCTTCTACTCTACTACCTGGTTAAATACTTGGGGTTTCAACCCTCAGCTGCCCCCTAATGGAGAGTAGGAAAAACAGGTAACAGTACCCTGTTACAGTACCTTCATGACATTGTTGTTTTCGCCTCGTCAGTTGACCAACATCTAGCTCGGATGGAGGCAGTCTTAAGCTGGTTATGCAGGGAAGGTTTGAAGGCCAAGTTGTCCAAGTGTGCCTTCTTCAAATTTGAAGTGCAGTACCTGGGTCATGTAATCTCCTCAGAAGGGGTCTCCACAGACCCAGGCAAGATTGAGGCAGTTTCTCAGTGGCCTCAGCCAACCAGTGTTGCAGGTTTGCGGTAATTTTTGGGGTTTGCTAGCTACTACCGCCGTTTTGTTGAGGGGATTGTGAGGCTGGCTGCCCCCCTACACAGGTTGCTGGCAGAGCTAGCAACCCCAAAGTGGTCAAAGTCTGGGTATGGTGAGTTTGCTGAGGCATGGTCTACTAAGTGTCAGAGTAGCTTTGAGGAGTTAAAGGGTAGACTTACCACAGCCCCTGTA
The DNA here is from genome assembly GCF_030014155.1 of Tachysurus vachellii. Classification (NCBI taxonomy): domain Eukaryota; kingdom Metazoa; phylum Chordata; class Actinopteri; order Siluriformes; family Bagridae; genus Tachysurus; species Tachysurus vachellii. Next base: position 26,219,672 of record NC_083467.1, read on the forward strand.
CTCGCCTATGCCGACTTTTCACTTCCTTTTATCTTGGAGGTGGACGCCAGCCATGGGGGGCTAGGGGTCGGTCCTCTCACAAGAGCAACAAGGTAAGGTGCATCCCATAGCTTATGGTAGCTGAGGTCTTAGGCCCACTGAGCGCAATACCTCAAACTACAGTTCTATGAAGCTGGAGTTTCTTGCGCTTAAGTGGGCCATGACCGAGAAGTTCCGCGAGTACCTGCTGGGACTTAAGTGTGAAGTCTACATCGATAATAACCCTCTTAGCTACCTGACCTCAGCTAAGTTGGGTGCCATAGAACAGCATTGGGCTGCCCAGTTGGCAGCCTATGACTTTGAGCTTAAGTACAGATCAGGTAAGAGCAACCGCAATGCTGATGCCTTGTCACACCAGAACCCACCTGCTTTGGAGGTTCAGGATTTGTGCCCAGGTGTAGCCGTTCCTGCTGCGTTGCGTCAAGTCGACCAAGGCGGATTGGTGACTCAGATAAACCAGATCGTATCCTTTCCTGGTTATTCCACCAGTGATATGTCTGCTCAGCAGCAGGCCAATCTAGTTATTGGAGAGCTGCTGGTGTTTTGGAGGAGGAAATCGCCGCCTAGCTCTGAGGAACGTAAGAAACTTTCTAGGTCTGCTGTGCTTTTGTTTCGGCAGTGGGATCGCCTGGTGGAGAAGGGGGGGGCTTTATCGTCGGGTGTTTCGCCCAGATGGTGGAGAGGAGGTCCTCCAAGTGCTGTTGCTGGTGGCCATGAAGTCCGCAGTGTTGACGCAATTTCACCAACTGCAGGGGCACCAGTGCCCATGGTGCCATGAGTGTGAGAGATGCCAGTGTGCCAAGGGTGTCCAACCTGCCCCTGTTAGTTTCATGGGACACCTGCTGGCTACATGGCCAAATGAGATTCTGGCCTTGGACGTTACTGTGTTGGAACCTTCAAGTTCCGGTCTTGAGAATATGTTGGTCATGACTGATATTTTCACCAAATACACCTTGGCTGTACCCACTAGAAATCAACAAGCTGAGACACAGGTTCTGGTTTTGTAAATTTGGTTTGCCTGGCCGTATCCATTCGGACCAAGGCCGTAACTTTGAGTCGGCTCTCATTCATCAGTTGTGTTGCTTATATGGAGTTGAAAAGTCACGCACTACTCATCACCCTGCTGGAAATGGCCAGCGTGAACGTTTTAACAGGACGTTAAACTCTTGCACATCTCTTGCACACCTTGCCTGTGTCAAGGAAGGGGGACTAGCCATCTTGTCTTCCCCAGGTATTGTTCGCCTACAACAACTCCTCACCAAGCTACGGGGGAATGCCTGTATTTTTTTATGTTTGGGCAGGAGCCTAGACTCCCAGTCGACTTCCTGCTTGGTAGAGTCGAAGACCTGCTGGCAGTTAGTGTTCATCGGTGGGTCCTGGAGCATCAGGATCAGTTGCAGGTGGCTTTTGAGGGTGCTTGTGAGCGGTTGTGGGCCGCTGCTGACCACCGAAAAGCCAGGCACGATCTGCAGGTACGAGAATCACCACTGAAAGAGGGTCAGTTGGTATATCTCCGTGACTATAGCGTGAGAGATCGACATACTGTAAAATCCATGACCTGTGGAGCTCAGTGTACCAGATTGTGTCTTTTCTGAAACCTCAGGTTGGCAAGAGCTCCTCCCCCATATTGTAGGATATTGAATGAATGAGGTACAAGTGGTGATTGACGCTCAGGACCACCAATCAGTAGCGAGCAGACACTATTTAGAGCGGGTTGGTTTGAGCCTTTTTCTGTTGCTATAGTGGTTTCAGGTATGTGCTGTTAGCATGTAGCATTGGCTAATTAGTTTTTATCTTTACTCGTTGCACTAATGGCTCATTTGTTGTATCCTTAGCCTTTTCATCAGTGTTTGTAACTGTCATCAGTGTAACTGATGCTGTTTTGGATCTGTTTCCTTTTAGGTATGAGGAAGTTGTATTGCAAACAATGTCTAGCTTCAATGCGGGTCGGGTGGCGTGAGTAATGTGCGCTCCTTGTACTTCATGTTTAACAGCGGGTTATTTGAAGGCTGCCTATCCTGAGCGGTGAACTGATTCTCATGAACTCATCTATCCGCATTTGGGTAAGTTTTGTTTGGGTTTGCTAGGTTGAATTTCGGCGTGTATTTGTGCATTCATTCATTCATTCATCTTCTACCGCTTATCCGAACTACCTCGGGTCACGGGGAGCCTGTGCCTATCTCAGGCGTCATCGGGCATCAAGGCAGGATACACCCTGGACGGAGTGCCAACCCATCGCATGTATTTGTGCAATGACTAGTAATTCTGTTTGTATCATTTATATTTGTTATGGGATTCTCCTTTTCGTCCTGGACAATTATTATTGCAGTTCGGTTCTTTCTCCGCTGCTAACTGAGTGAATAATATCATTCATTCATTCATTCATCTTCTACCGCTTATCCGAACTACCTCGGGTCACGGGGAGCCTGTGCCTATCTGTGAATAATATCAGATTACAACTATTTAAAGGGACTTCTGCTGCTGCCGTCTGGATTCTGTGATAGTTTTAACTGACATTTGCTGGTCTACTTCTGGGTGGAGGATCGTGCATTTATTGGGGCTGGCCTAAGGACGACGTGGCCGCTCCTTTGAGTCCTGCTTTCCTCAAACTTTGTACAGTCTTTCGTTGTGTTGAATTGTGACTTAAATTTGCTTTTCATTCATTTCTGTTTAGGAGATGTATTTATTTTGTTTTTGATTTCTTTCAGGAGCTGGGGTCCCACGGGTGAAAGATCTTTGGTGGTGGTGCTACTTCAATGTTCACGGTGAGGTGTGTGTGTGGAAGTGTGCTTTTGGATAACTAACGCTGGTGGGTAACCCCAGCCCTGTACTTAATTATTATATTTTGTTTGGAAGTTCTGTAAATTGGTTGTTTAATATTTCTTTTGTATGATCGTTTATTTTTGTTATGTGTGTAATTGTGTCACTGGACCTTTTTTTTACCAGTGAGGACATTTTCTTTTTTTTTTGTTTTTGTAATTTGGTATAATTTGAGTTTGTGATTATTTTTTGTGTGCACTTTTGTCTTTGTATTTTTGTATTTTTATGATGCCCACGTTTCCTGCCTACACTTCTTTATAAGAGAATCAAACTTGTGATTAGGGATACAGGGATTAGACTGCTGAGACTGGAGTAAAGGCATTTCCTCTTATTAATCCCCTTTCCAATTGTTTGGGGCATCCAGAAAAAAGCTTGTCTGGAGAAGAAATGGTGAGCAATACCACCAGTCCTGTGTCATGCCAACAGTAAAGCATCCTGAGACTATTCATGTGTGGGATGCTTCACATCCAAGGGAGGGCCTCCTACTAGCACTTCCTCCTCTTAAACCCCTCTGGCTAACCTCGTGGACCAGAGAACTCAAACTGATGGCTGTCCTCATGTTGAGCTTTGCTACCCTGAGCTCGGGACTCCCGTCTCTCCTCCTCGTCCCCCAGTGCCTCCTCATGCCTATATTCGTCCTCTCACTCCTGTCTTGGCATCTCTCCAGATTAAATTCCTTCTTCTCCCTCTGATTATGGCCCTGGATCTCCAGATTACTCCCCTACTTCTCCCTCTGATTACTAAGTTTGTTTATAATAAACATATAAACATTCCCTCTGACTCCAGTGTGGTTATTTTATTCTCTAGTTAAATATTACCTTAAAATTATTTTTTTAAACTTATGACCCTGTTTACATTATTTCTTCTCCTGTCTGCTGAGTTACTATAATAGACAGTTCCTCTTCCACCCTCTGACTTCTGGTTAACATAATCTCTAGTTATATATATATATATTGCCTTGGTATTAATATAATAATAATATTATAATATACTCTCTTAAGGTTCAAGGATTTTTCACAACATGTGCAACCTGGTGCAAACAGTGCAGGACAAGGCAAACAAGACAGACAGAACAGTGCAGGACAAAAGACAGTGCAAACAAAAAATTACAAGACAATACACAAAAGACAATAAACAGAAACAACACTGACCAGTGTAAATACTGTATGTTCAACAATATTGCGTGTGCAGAAATACTGGAGTGAACACAGTATTATAGCAGCAGTTACCTGAGATATTGTAAAGGATTGTGCAAAACAGCAAATGAATGAGCAAAAACATCATGTAAACAGTTTGCTGGATATACAGTATATTGGAAGCGTGCGTATTTGGTGTAGGTCTGTGCAGTCCATACAGATGATGTGCATGTGAGGGTTGTGCTCAGTACAGTTCAGTTCAGTTATTAAGGAGTCTGATGGCTTGTGAAAAGAAACTGTTACACAGTCTGGTCGTGAGGGCTCGAATGCTTCAGTACCTTTTTCCAGACAGCAGGAGGGTGAAGAGTGTGTGTGAGTGGTGTGTGGAGTCATCCACAATGCTGTTGGCTTTGCAGATGCAGTGTTATGACCTTTTTGTACGTGGTCTAGGGTAAGGAGTAACATTTGTGGCTGTGGTGTTCTTTTGTGGGTGTAGTAAGCAAAGAAATGCAGGGACCAGAAATAACCATGACATGTGGTTTACTGTCCAGGTGGAAAAAAAAAGGTAACGGGACAACTCTAACAAAAAAATAAAAATTTTAAAAAAAGAGAAAATGAGACGGTAGTGACACCAAAGAAAATAAAGAAAAATAACAAAACCAATACTAACTCTTTAACCCTCTAACCTATCTAATGAAAATAAACAAGAAACAAAAGTCTTTAGTGCCGTATACTTCCCTACTCGATCCTACTTAACAAAACATACAGGGGGTGGCGTACACCTCTTACCTAGTGTGTCTAACATCGAGTTACCTACGTGTGGCACTATGGAAGTCGTGCGACATCTTACCTGTCCCACTTTCTCTGGTATACCAAAAATGAACAAAAGGAGCAAAAGCTTCTTAGACAGAGAGAGGAAATGCAACCCCAATGTTTTTAAGGTAACAGTGTAATTAATTATCATACAAACTGAGTAATGTGGCCACAACAGCAAAAAAAAGGAAAAGCGGAAGGGTCTCCCATTTGTCGAATTATCATATACACTGAGTAACGTGGCAACAACAGCAAAAGGCAAAGCGGAAGGGTCTCCCGTCGCTTCTTTTTTTCAAACTTGTTTCTGAAAACACACATTGTATACCCACCTATACTCTCGAGAGAGCATCAGCCAAGACATTCTCTGAACCCTTATGTTTGATTTCCAGATTAAAACTCTGGACTATAAGTGCCCAGCGTATTAAACGCTGATTTTAGTTATACATACGAGTTAAAAACACAAGAGGGTTGTGATCTGTGTAGACTACCACTGGTAAACTACTGTAACCAAGGTAAACCTCAAAGTGTTGTAACGCGAGCAGCAAAGCAAGGGCTTCTTTTTCAATTGTTGAATAATTCAGCTGATGTTTAATATATTTCAGAGAAAAATAACTAATCGGATGTTTGAATCCATTCTCATCCTCCTGAATAAGAACAGCACCAGCACCCATGAAGCTTGCATCCACCTCTAGTTTAAAAGCTTTTGTACAGTCAGGTGCCATTAAAACGGTGCATTACCCATAAAATTTTTCACCGACTCAAAAGCATGCTGACTCTCAGCAGACCTGTCAGGACTCAGCCCGGACTTTTTGGCCATGTGCATTTGTTGTCGTTCCTCGTCACGTGTCTGCCCCGCCTTCGTCTGCTCCTCCTTATCGTCACACCTGATCCTTATTGTGTCTTCATTGTCTTTTATATTTAAGTGAGCCGCGTTGCCGATGGCAGCGCGGAATCATTAGTTACGTTTACCCCTCGTCATGTCTAGTCTGTTAAGTGTCGTCATTTGTATTGTTTCAGTTATCCTCATTTCTGTCTTTGTCCTCTTTATTTATTAAACCCCCTTCATTTGAAGCTATCCTGCATATGGGTCTGTCTCCTTCCATCCAGGTTGTGAAAGAATGATTCCGCCCAAAAACCCAGCAGACCCAGCAGGATAGCTTCCAGCTTGGACCGGCATTTTTTCTTCTCCCCCTGGACTGTTCCGCCAGTCCTTCAGGCCCTTTTTTCTTTTTTTTTTCGGGGACATCGCTCCGCATTTTTTCCGGTGAGGGACGCCGCTCCATTTTCGGTTCCGTCTGAGGAGGGCGTCATTTCACTTCTTCCGCGGGGGGGCGCTGCAGGCCCATGGCGAAGAATCTTTCCCGCCCTCCCACCCTTCGTATTCTGGTCATCAGGACGTGGGTCTGGCCGCGGTGCATAGGGGGGTTTTGCTCGGCCCTTCAGCTCGGCTGTGGACGTCGCTCTGCCCTTCAGCTCGGCTATGGAAGTCGAGTGACCCTTCTGCTCGGCTGTGGACGTCACTCGGCCCTTCTGCTCGGCTGTGGACGTCGCTCGGCCCCTCTGCTCGGTTGTGGACGTCGCTCGGCCCCTCTGCTCGGCTGTGGACGTCGCTCGGCCCTCGCTGGCTGTGCCGCTGTGAGCCTTGCTCCCCCCACCTACCTCGCCGTGTGCCTTGCTCCCCTCACCGGCCTCGCGGTGTGCCTTGCTCCCCTCACCGGCCTCGCCGTGGACCTAGCTCCCCCCATCGGCCTTCGCCGTGTTCCTTGCTACCCCCGTCTGCCTTTGCCGTGTGCCTCGCCCCCCCTCCTGGACCTTGTCAGGGTTTGGCGCTTCGGGAGCCGCGCCTCGAGGGGGGGTACTGTCAGGACTCAGCCCGGACTTTTTGGCCATGTGCATTTGTTGTTGTTCCTCGTCACGTGTCTGCCCCGCCTTCGTCTGCTCCTCCTTGTCGTCACACCTGATCCTTATTGTGTCTTCATTGTCTCTTATATTTAAGTGAGCCGCGTTGCCGATGGCAGCGCGGAATCATTAGTTACGTTTACCCCTCGTCATGTCTAGTCTATGTTAAGTGTCGTCATTTGTATTGTTTCAGTTATCGTCATTTCTGTCTTTGTCCTCTTCATTTATTAAACCCCCTTCATTTGAAGGTATCCTGCATACAGGTCTGCCTCCTTCCATCCAGGTTGTGACAAGACCACACATAAAATTTCGATGGGCTAAGTAGTGAAGTAAGAGGACTCACTACAGTCGTAAAATTCTTACAAAAGCTACGATAATAGCCTGTTATACCCAAAAACCTTCGCAACTCTCTACGGATCATAGGAATCGGAAAATCTGTTATGGCTGAAGCCGAAAGCCATAGCTTTATATTGCAGAAAGTTATCTGTTGTTACAAAAGCTGAAATATCAGAAGCTTGTGAGGTGAGCGGAACTTGCCAGTATCCTTTCAGCATATCAAGCTTTGTAACGAAACGTGCAGACCCAATGTTATCAACACAATCCTCCATGCGAGGTAACGGGTAGCTGTCCGGTACAGTCACAGCACTTTATGGTAATCTGTACAAAACCTGAATGTGCCGTCAGGTTTTGAAACCAATAGACACGGAGAGCAGCACTTGTTGACATTGACGACTCTCTGACATGATAAGCTTTTAACATGTTAAGATGACAAACACAGGTATGCACTTGAGACTCGGTGCGAAATTTTCAATGTTTCTAGTACTTGTTTAAGAAGTTTTGCTAAAAAATTTGTACCTTGATTAGTTTGTATTGTTTTTGAAAGTCCAAACGTGGAAAAGAATTTCACATGCCTTACTAACAATAGGTGCAGTGACCCGGGAAATACTTACTAACAATAGGTGCAGTGACCCGGGAAATCGGGTGGCCATACACATAACAGTTAATAAAAACTGATTTCCAGACTTTGTTCTTGGTAATGGACCAACACAGTCTACCAACACATGTTTGAACGGTTCTCCCATCGCAGGTATAGGAGATAAAGGAGCGGGTGGAATTCTCTGATTTGGCTTTCCAATAATCTGACAAGTACAGTATGAGAAGTACGGCAACAGCGAACAACATCTTTCTTCCAGAAAAAATGTCTCAAAATCCGACTATATGTCTTGGTAACACCTAAATGACCAGCCAGCTGGTGATCATGAGCCAAGCTCAAGACATGTTGACGATAGGAAATCAGAACCACAATTTGATATACAACATTCCAGTCTAAACTCTCATCAGCATTAGAACATCACTTTCGCATCAGTAAGTCATTATCCAGGAAATAAGCACATTTTTATCCTTAGCAACATCAAGGGAATTAACAGAATTAAAACAAGCCACAAGAGTTTTATCCTCTTTCTGTGCAGTGACAATTTTCTCCCGTGACACTGGCAATTTAAGCATTTCTGCATCTGACATTATCTCACCTAGGTCTTCGGTCTTTGAACGATTTTTTGGTTCAAGATTAATATGCAATGATGCATCGCCTGACAACAGTGGACGCATAAATGAACTAGACATATCCACTACATCACTGATTCTGCGCGACTGGGCACGCGTAATGGCGCAGGCTGGGAAAACATCAGGGTAATTTTCAGACAGTATTTTGGAGTTTTGGGGAAAGCCCAGATTATATTATCAGATGATTCCCACCCTATGTATAATGATTTTGGCCTTCTACCATCGGGTATTAGGTACAGGATCATTATGAGTAAAACAAATAGGTTCAAACATTCATTTGTTCCATCAGCTGTTAAACTTTTAAATACAAGGTAAAGTTTTTTTTTTAATTCTTTGTGAATTGTGTGAATGTGTTGTTTCTTTATGTTCTGTTTGTTTTTTGTTTTTGCGATATGCCTGTATGCTGCAACAAAATTGCCTTCGGGAAATGAAATAAAGTTGAACTGAACTTGAACTTGGAGTCACATAGCGCATCTGGTTTATCGACTTCAATAACAGGCATTATCTTTCCACCTGCTGTTCATTACTGAGGATAAAATCCACACCTTTCCCAGGAAGTGAAGGACACAGAGCAATGTTTGTTCACATTTATGTCTGTAGCTATTCTGATCAATAAATGAATTTAGTTTACTCCTTCAAAGATGGTGGCTGACAAGAATGGGAGACACCTAATAGTTGGCACTCTTTGTAATAACCCTGTATTGTTGGTCAATGTATATGCTCCAAATTTTGATAATCCAGGTTTTACAGACAAGTTGTGGAGTATCCTCCCTTTCCTTGACACCCACTTTTAATACTGGCTGGTGATCTGAATTGTGTTATTGACCCCGCCTTAGATCGTTCAAACCCTCGAACCCTGACCCAGTCTTCTATGTCCAAATCCATTTTGGATTTTAAAAATGGGTTTGTAGACTCTTGGAGATTTTACAACCCTGGTGCCAGGACATATCAGTTTTACTCTCAGGTGCACCAGTCTTTTTCACGTATTGATTATTTTTTTATTGACAATTCCCCTAATCCCTAAAGTCACAGCGTCTGATTATCACGCAATTGTTATTGCTGCACCACTTAGTGTTAAAATCAAATTTGTGGGCCAGTCGCGTTTTTCCCCACCCTGGAGGTTAAATTCTTTGTTGTTGTCAGACGAGGCATTTAATGTTTTTTACCTTGTCTGCAATAGATGAATATATAGTCTTTAATAGGAGTGATGCTGTCTCATCTTCATTGTTGTGGGAATCTCTTAAAGCGTATATGCTGATAAATGACTAATTAGTTCGTATTCTGTCCATTTCAATAAAGACCGCAAAGCTAAGCTTCAGGATCTGACTACAAACATTTATGATTTAGACAAGCAAATGGCTGCCAATCCAAGGCTGCTTCAAGTTTGATACTTCAAATTAAAGACAAGGCAAAATGGTTTCTGAGTCTAAGGAAATAAATAATGTATTTAAAACTTATTATTAATCTCTGTATAAGTCTGAATCTGTAGCTGATACATCTGATTTGGCTTCTTTTCTCAAAGATTTGGCAGTGCCTACCATTGACCCCACCATGGCTGAACAATTAGATGTGCCCCTAAAATTAGAAAAGGTTATGCATGCTATTAAAGCTATGCATAATGGTAAGGCACCAGGCCCAGACGGGTTCCCTGTTGAATTTTTCAAGAAATTTATAGACCGTTTAGCTCCACTTCTTCTTTTAGTATACAATGAATCTTTAGAACGTGGCTCTTTGCCTCCCACTTGTTCTCAGGCAGTCATCACGCTTCTCTTAAAGAAGGATAAGGATCCTACATCTTGTGGCTCATATAGACCTATATCCCTTCTCAATGTGGATGTAAAAATCTTGGCCAAGGTATTAGCGAGACATCTTGAAAAAATCCTTCCTTCTATTATTTCAGAGGAACAGAATGGCTTCATTAAAGGACGGCAGTTATTTTTTAACGTTCGCACACTTTTGAATGTCATTCTGTCTAATCACTCTTTAACTAGTCCAGAAGTAGTCATCTCGCTTGATGCTGAGAAAGCTATCGATCGGGTGGAGTGGGTCTATCTTTTTGCCATCCTAAATAAGTTTGGCTTTGGGGACCGATTTATTTCATGGATTCGATTGTTGTACAATTCCCCTCAGGCTAGCGCCCCCTGTCTCCCTTACTTTTTGCTTTGGCCATTGAACCCTTGTCGCTAGCTTTGCAATCACTCACTTCATTTCACTGAGTATCCCGATATAATATTGGTCTGAAATTGTCACTGTTTGCAGATGATCAACTTCTATATGTTTCTGATCCTTTGGCAAGTGTTCCACCAATTTTATCTTGGTTAAAGAGATTTGGCTCTTTTTCAGGTTATAAAGTGAACTTACTTAAAAGTGAATGCTATCCTATAAATTCTCTGGCTCTTACACTGAAACAGTCTGACATTCCTTTCAAGTTCAGTCCTTCAGGTTTCAAATATTCGGGAGTCAACGTGACCCGGACTCTGCCTTCCTTATATTCGGCTAATTTCTCCCCATTGCTTAGCCAGATCAAGTCGGATTTTCAAAGGTGGGGTTCCATCCCTTTGTCTGTAATTGGTCGTATTAACGCCATTAAAATAAACATTTTGCCTCGGCTACTTTTGTCTGTTTCAGTGTATCCCTATATTTATGCCCAAAATTTTTTTCAAAACACTGGACCAACTTATTACCTCTTTTTTGTGGGGAGGTAAAAATCCCAGGGTGAGGAAATCACTTTTGCAGAGATTTACGTTTAGTGGCGGTCTGGCTTTAACTAATTTTTTGTTGTATTATTGGTCGGCTCACATTCACAAATTGACTTACTGGCTTTAATCACAAGAACTGCTATGGTGTAGGCTTGCGGACCAGTCCTGTATCTCCTCTTCTTTAAATGCTTTACTGACATCTTCCCTCCCAATTAACCCATTTTTTTTCACAAAGAATCCTGTGGTTCAGTCCAGTATTAAAATCTGGTCGCAATTCAGGAACAATTACAAGTTTGTTTCAGCCTCAACCACAATGCCTATATCAAAAAGATTACTTATTTCCCTCTGGCCTGACTGATGATGTCTATATACAGTGGGAAAACTGTGGCATTAAAAGTTTTAAAGACTTGTATAAAGATCACTTTTCTCAACTTTTTCCACTTTGTCCGCTGAAATGAATCTCCCGGCTGCTCATTTATTTCGCTACTTTCAGGTTTGGCACTGTGCTTCATCTCTCTTCCCTTCCCATCCTTCACTTCCTAACACTCAACTTTGGGAAGAGCTGCTGTCTCTTAAGCCCAACAATACATCTATTATATCAATAATATATAAACAGTTAATGGATTTAGACACCTATTCAACAGCTAAAATTCAGAGGTCTTATTCAGAGCTAGGAATAACTTTTTCAGATCAGCGATGGGAAAAGGCATTATCATGTGTTTGCTCCAGCACATCCTGTGCAAGGTTGCAACTAATTCAGTTTAAGGTATTATACAGGGTTCATTATTTAAGGTCTTGCTTATCTGAAATTTATCCACAAATAACCGATCAATGTGAGCGGTGTCATGGTACCCCATGTAATCTTGGTCACATGTTTTTCTCCTGCCCTAGACTTCACAACCTCTGGGCCAGTATTCCACGATTCTCTCCAAAGTTCTTAGAATTCAGGTTCATCCCCTGCTGAAAAATCCAGAATAAACCAGCATGAATTCCATGCTGGTCCAGGCTGGTTTTTACTGGTTCATGCTGGTATAGTGCTGGTATAATGCTCATCAGTGCTGGTATAGTGCTGGTATAGTGCTGGTATAGATGGGTGGCCAGCATAGTCATGGTGTTATCAAGCAAAACGGGGCTGGTGTAGCTGGTTAATCAGTATGATCTTTCTGGAATGAGCTTTATGGGAACAACCTTTATTTTTGCTTGTGTATGTTTCTATGTAACACATTAATATAAGATTAAAACAGAATATATTGGAATATATTTAATTATAAGTGTGTTATTTCTTTTGCTCCCTCTTTTGAATAAAGAACTGAAATAACAAAGCCCAAAAAGGTTTTAAAAACAAAGAATAAAAACATTTAAAAATTGGTTGTTAGGGATTAAAGTGTCTCCACAAATTAAATATAGTAATACCAACAAATGTTGACTTCCCGGGCTCACAGAGGGAAGCAGCATATAAATCATACAGAATGATGGTTTTAGAAATCTTATATATATAATTAAGAAAGAGTTAAGTTGTTTGTTTGTTTTTTAGTAAAGTGGTAATGTGAAGAAATATTACCCAGCATCAGCATTGCTTTAAAGCAACTATGTTCACGAAGGTAAATGTTGTTCCTGCACTTTCCAAAAATAAATCTCGCAATGTTTTCGACTACATTATATACCTTACAGTGTTTATCGAAATTAGTATAAGTGCACGTGTTCCAGATCACCATGTTTTTGCCACCGTAATTAGGATTTTGTTTTGGGGTAAGTAAAAAGCTTCCGCTTCTACACGACGAATCTGCTGATCACTGGGAATCAGAATGTTTGCATAGGTGAGGTACCTGGATGATGGCTGCACGGCAGTTGTTTCAACTAGCAAAATTAAGGACTTTAACTATGACATGTTTGACCAAACTCAGGTTTATTCGGTACCAACAATGCTGGTTTTTTTAGCAGGGTCTTTACCTCAACACCTTCATTTGTTGCACATTGAAAGCTTTCCACATTGTTCGTGTTAGTGTGGGGTATGAAAATCTAGCCCTGGGTCTAGGGGTTTTGCATGGGTGTATTGAGTTAGACCCAGCTTAAGTGCATTTGCTTTAGGAAGCATGCATACCCTGCTAAAAAAAACAGCATTGCTGGTCCAGCATAAGATATGTTTTGCATTAGGTGCTGGTTGCTGGTGTGCTCCCCGACCAGCCTGGGATGGTGGTATGCTGGTCCAGCATTAGGTGCTGGTTGCTGGTGTGCTGGCCGACCAGCCTGGGATGCTGGGGTGCTGGTCAACATATGTTGTCTATTGGATGCTAGTATAATCCCAGCAAGACCACAACAAAACCCATTTGTTACATATCACATTTCTTAGTGCATATTCATAGTTAAATAAAGACCAAGACAATTTTCTAGAGAATTGCAATTTACTTTTTAATAAAGAAAAACATTCTGGATATTCCTATCATTTACTTATATATTTCTATATACCGTAAAACTTCAAATAATAGCCCGGGCTTCTATTTACCCAAATCGCTGAACTGCACCGGCTTGAATTTGAAACAGGCGTCTATAAGAGACAGGCCTTTAATTTAGTGTTGAGATGTTCAAGCATGACAGTAGGAGGTTACCACATTATATTACGTTTTATTTATAATTGATTCGAATGTGTTTAACAAATCATTTAATGTAAGAAATGTCTTAGATTATTGACAGCACAAAAAACAAAACGATGTGACAGCAATGGGCAGAACAATATAAGTTACCGCTAAAATTCATCGAGCATATTAACTTGTTGCCCGAAACACATCAACAAGAAAGAATGAAGGCTACCCTGTAAAACAACTGCAATCATGTGATAGAAAATTACTCTATTCATCACTATCATCATCCCCACGATCCTCAATTACAAATTCACTGGCGAATTCCTCCTCCTCGTCGCTCTCCTCCACTTCTCCCCCTCCGGCCTCCGCTAACTCTGCCTGCCTTGCTTGCACTAACAGCTCCCGCCCAGATGCACATGGCTCTCCCTCTTTGAAACAATGGATAAGGTGATCCTCGCCTCCATCAGAAGCTGCTGTCAGGCCACATACCTAAGGATAACATCCTGAAGTTAATGAAATATATTAACTACTCTTTCTCCCTCGCACACACAAACACACGAGCGCGTGTACGTGCAAGCATACCTTAAAGGAATTTTTCAGCCACTCCGTATCCAGCTTTTCCCATGCTTGAAGTACCCAGGAAACCAACAAGCGGCGAGCTGGGGCCCTCATATTTCCTCCAGCTTTGTCCACATCCCCTGCCATCCAGTTGTCATAGGACTCGTGCAGGCTGGCTTTGAATGGTTGGTTCCATACGACGTCAGGGGCCTGTATGTACTTTGTACAGCCACCGGGTATCACAGCCGTGGTTATGTTGTAGCCCCTTTTGAGCTTAGCTTTGGTCGCTGTGCTGATATGACAGCGATATGAATCCCAGGCTAGGAGACGAGGGGCGAAGTTGAGCTTTCCCACCACTCTCTGAAGCCAGTCTGCAGTCAACCCCTCGTTCATCCATCCATCTTTGGACGTGGCCACCACCACCCCACTGATATTTTGCATTGATTTCACCTCCTTGATCCCCCGCTTTGAAGACAATGTAAGTTTTCAATTTGGTCCCGTCTGCTTTCGCAGCCAACACCACAGTTAAGTGGCTCTTCTCATGGCCTGTGGTTTTCAGTGGAACACTGCACGCACCTCTTGCATCCACCGTTGTAGAGCCCACCATATCAAACCACACCGCTGTTTCATCCATGGCTATAATGTTTTTCGGCTGTATTTTCTTTGCCTTAATAATCCGCGTTGTATATGTGACAAAATTCACCAGTTTCTCAGTGAAGTGCTTGGCGTCTTTCTGGGCCACAGTTGTGCGTCTTCTGACTGAAAAGTCGTTGCGCTTCAGTAATTTGTCCAGCCAGCCAGCACTTGCAGTAAAACTCTCCTCATCCCTGCCATCACTCACTGCTGCATACACTTCTTTTGCCTTGGCCCTGAACATTTTACGTGAGACTCTGAGATGCTTTGCCCGCATGCTGTGGATCCACTCAAACGCTCACCTCCAGCTCTTCACTGGCCTTCTTCCTCCCTCCACCTCGCTGTCTGGCCCTTTTGTCGTCTTCCTCGGACAGCCGTTGCAGTTCAGCTTTATTTTTACGCCATTCTCGCACTCTCTTTGGATCAACCGAGAAACGCTGCTTCTCCCGAATTTTTTTTGGCAAATTTGACAACTGTTAGCTTAAATGTCAAATCTTACTTTTTTCTTCTTGTCTCCATGGTGGTATTGAGAGAATTAAGAAAAACTGAAGACCAAAAGAAAGTTCGTTAACCTCTTTGTTATGTTGCCATAGTGATGAGTCGTTCATGAACGGTTGCGTCTGTCACGTGAAATCTAATCAAAACATAGAACAGACGATCTGAAGGGTTTTAGAAGATCAAATACAACCCGATACTAAAAAACAGACCAGGCCTGTATTTGAGACCGGCCTTTATTTACCCAAACCTGTCGTCACACCAGGCGTTTAAAAGAGACAGGCGTCTATTTGGGACTCGGCTATTATTTGAAGTTTTACGGTATATATATATATATATGTATATATATATATATTTTTTTTTTTTTTACTTTTTCTTTTCGCTACTGTAGCTACTGTAGAGTAGCTGTTGCTACTATTTCGCTACTGTTG
This sequence comes from Tachysurus vachellii, assembly GCF_030014155.1. Taxonomy (NCBI): domain Eukaryota; kingdom Metazoa; phylum Chordata; class Actinopteri; order Siluriformes; family Bagridae; genus Tachysurus; species Tachysurus vachellii. Next base: position 26,235,337 of record NC_083467.1, read on the forward strand.
CTACTGTAGAGAGACTAACAAACCCCCCAAATCAAGTTCCCAGTGAAACGCTCTCTGACAACAAATGCAATGAGTTTGCAACCTTTTTTTCTGAGAAAATCAGTAATATCAGAATGGCAATCAATACGGCCTCATATTGTAATGTGGTCAGTCAGACCTCATTACAACAACCTCAAAAATTTGTCATTTTCTCAGAATTTGACATAATTGATATAAAAACCTTGGAAGAAACAGTACAACATCTTAAAGCATCAACTTGCAGCCTTGTCACCCTCCCCACATCCTTTCTCAAAAAGGTACTTCACTGTTTAGAAACTGACCTCTTAAAAATAGTAAATACATATATGTGTGTGTGTGTGTGTGTGTGTGTGTGTGTGTGTGTATATATATATATATATATATATATATATATATATATATATATATATAATGTATATGTATAAGTTTGTTTAAAATATTTATTGGACGATGACATTTGCCATCACACTGTAATATACACACGTGTACAAATAACATTACACAATATAACCTTTACAACACACATTTTTGTTCTTAGCTTCCACTCTCTCTTTTAGCAAGTAACAAGTAGTATGTGGTGGCGATGTGTTTTTAAGGTGTTTTTTTGAGGTGCCACCCGGAGTCGTTTGCCTTTAGACAAATCCTGCTCTATGTCTTCTTTATTCTCTGAAAAATTATAGAAACAAAATTAGAAACAAAACTATATATCACTCATTTGTTTATATTGTGCAGTGAACGAGTTACAATAAAACAGCTACTGCTTAAGTTACCTACCATTAAGCATCAGTATTTGTGCCCTGAAGAAGTCTTGCTTCCATCGTACCCAATAAACCTGAGTTTGGTCAAACATGTCGTAGTTAAAGTCCTTAATTTAAAAAAAAAAATAGTTGAAACAACTGCCGTGCAGCCGTCATCCAGGTACCTCATGGATTGGTCAGTCCAGTTCTGCAAATCACACAGAAAAAAAAAAGAAAGGTTTAAAAGAGCAATGCTGCACTGTGTACTATGGCAAATATAGCACTATAAATAGTACAGTACTAGTCAGAGAACCCCATAAGCTGGTCTCGCTTGCTGCTGGTGATCAGTCACTGTAGACATATGAGGCCATAATACCCATCAAAAACCTGCCAAATGTCTGGTTAAATCTGATTTGTTGAAGTCCATTGTTGTGATGGCAGTTTATTTTGGATCACTGGTTCTACACTGTTTAAACACATCTAGATTTAAATACTAACTGTTAAAAAGTCTGTTTATCTCTCTCTCAAAAAAAAGTAAACTAATTTAACTAAACCTGTTGTATTTCCAAAGCTAGTCATTAGAACATAATAGTACAGCATTATCTGTATTTGTTAACCATATGAATTATCTGTATCTGTATCTGTACTCGGAGTGGTGGGGCCTAACCCAGAAGTAGGCGGGGCTTGTCTTGAAATGGGCGGGGCTTTAACCAGTATGTTATTTTAAGCATGCAATTGATATCAGTTGATCAGAAATTGTTATATTTATTGCTGATTAGAAAAATATTTACAGGACAGCATCAGGATTGAGCTTCAGATCAATGGTTTTGATCACGATAGCAAACGAACTATATTACAGAACAAGTTTTGCAACAATGAAAACAAAACAATGCAGTGCAATTATGAAGTAAAATGTAATGAACAACATAACTTTCGTTTTTAACTTTTAATTTTTTTATGATCAGTGGGATTTTTTTTTTTTGGTTCTTTTTTTATTTTTTTATTTCCACACCAGGGGTGTGTGTGTGAGTGTGTGTGTAGCTTAATAATTAATTTGTAATATTTATAACACTAGCTTACTACCTTTATGTTTTTATGAAATACAGCAAAAACGTGTCAGACACTCAGTGTCTGGTTACTGGTTAGAGACAGCTGAAGGTTTAAAAAAGAAAAAAAATCTCCGACAGGCAGAGACGCAATGCGAGTCGCATTCTACCAAGCAAGCACCACGTCTGAAGGAACCCACGTTTACCAGAACTCGACTGGTTAGTAAGTACGTATTATTAACGTTACAACCCGATGTAAAAAGCTGAAGAAACCCTAAACGTTAACGGAAAAGACCCGCGAACCCGAGTGACTGAGGGAGAGACAGAGAGCTGTTCTGTGTGTGACTGTGAGTGAGCAGAGCGAGACACAGCAACACAATACATCTGTATGTGTGTAGGGGAGGGGCGCTGTGACTAGTCTATCATAGAACGCTGACACAATCAGCTACCCAATGATGATTTTCATTCAATCCGAGCACAGATATTGACTCGTATTACTCGTATAATACTCATACTCGGCAGAAGTGCTTTATCCGTACCGGATACTCGTTTCAGCCGAGTATCCGGCTCATCTCTAATAATTAATATCATCAAATGCTGCACTCAAATGGTTGGTTTAGAGAACAGCATCTGAGCATAGAGCTACTGTATACAGGAAAATTAAAATCATCAAATAATCTTGAATTATGACTCCTTTTGGCTGTTTAGGAATAAATGATGAAATAGCATGGCTGTGCCATAGCTAATGTATTTAAGTATGGTCTCTTTTAACGAATTTTGAAAAATCTTTGCTAGTACAAAAGAGTTACTCAAAATGTGCAGGGTTGCCCTCTGGTGGTCTGTGAAGCAAATGTCACCGATATCTGTTAGTTAGTTAGTTAGATAGATAGATAGATAGATAGATAGATAGATAGATAGATAGATAGATAGATAGATAGATAGATAGACCTTTATTGTCATTACATAGTACAGGTACACAGCAACAAAAGAGTACCAGAAGTGCAAAGAGTAGCAATTTTGCAAATAGACAAGTGCAGATAAATATGTAGCATATGTAGCATATGTGCAGCATGTAATATATATATAGATATATATGTAAACATATCTACAGTGAATACATATAAAGGCTATAAGATACACATAAATAAAATAATGCAGATGTATGTAAAGCACAATATGTGTTGAGGATGGGGAGTATAAAAATATACAATATGTAATATGTACATTTTATGTATAATTGTACAGAAGTTATATAAAGTATTTTTACAGCGTTCTAATGGTGTAGTGTAGCGTTCAGTAGGACAAAAAGTTCAGACATGGACAAAATTTTTGGTACCATTAACTTAAAGAAAGAAAAATACCCACAATGGTCACTGAAATAAAATTAAACTGACAAATGTAACAATAAATAAAACATTTACTGAAAATTTAAAAATGAAAATCAGCCATTGAATTGTGGTTCAACAGAAGCATTAAAAATAAAACCTCATGAATCTGACCTGAACAAAAATTATGGTACTCCACAAACCAATACGTATTAAACTGACTGCTGGGAAAACTCAGAACCCATCATTCAACTGTAAAATTGTACACACTGCCCTCACTCACCTGGAAAATATGGACAGCTGTGTTACTGATTATAGCTCAGCATTCAACACAATGATACTATCAAAGCTCACCAAAAAACTCCCTCAGACAGTATGAGGTATAAACCTTGTCAGGAGCCAGACTCAAAATGGAATTCATCAACATCTGGTTGAAATTTCCTCTGGGATTAGTTTTCATTGTTATGCTGATGATACCCAGTTATATATCTTATCAAAACCAGATGAAATATTTAAATTGTCTAAATTAACTGAGTAAGATAAAGGTATAAATGATTTGATGACTTGTAATTTTCTATTGTAAATTTTGATTAGACAGAAATACAACCCATCAGTCCAAAAACCAGTACACCAAATCTCTCACACATCAACTTCCATTTAAAGGGATGTACTTTAACTTTTCTCAACAGTGAAAGACCTGGGTGTTAAATTATTCAGCAACAGCCTTCTTCCACCTTAGAAATATTGCTAAGCTAAGAAACATCCTATCTGTATCTGATGGTGAGTAGCTAGTTCATGCATTCATGACCTCCGGACTGGACTATTGTAATGCATTACTAGGTTGTTGTCCTGCATCTTCAATAAATAGGCTACAGTTAGTCCAAAATGCAGCTGCCAGAGTTCTTACCAGGACAAGAAAATATTGTCATATAACCCCAATTTTATCATCTCTACACTGGCTGCCTGTTAAGTTTAGAATTGGTTACAAAATGCTGCTACTTATGTACAAGGCTCTTAATGGTTTAGCTCCCATGTATCTAACTAGTTTTCTAACACGTTACAATCCTTCACACTCTCTGAGATCACAAAACTCAGGACTTCTGGTATTTCCCAGAATATCTAAGTCTACTAAAGGTAGTAGAGCGTTTTCATATTTAGATCAAAAACTTTGTAATAGTCTTCCTGATAGTGTTTGGGCTCAGACACACGCTCCCAGCTTAAATGTAGATTAAAAACTTATCTCTTTAGTCAGGCATACACATAATACATCCCATAATACTGTGCTCTAGTATAGGCACATTATCATCTAGTGCTTGCTAATATTATGAACAGCAGCTATGCTAATTCCTCTCCACTGCTTCTCTCTTCTACCCATCCTGAGGCATCCAGAAATTGTTCCAGCTCCGATTGTCTTCCATGAAGATTTTGGACCTTACTGACCCTCACTAGAGATTTACCAGCTCCTGTTGGACTGTGCTTCATGAAGTATTTGAACATACTTGGGGTTCCCCTATGAGTCTGGTTCCTCTCTTGATTTCTTCCTTTACCGTTTTAGGGAGTTTTTCCTCACCACAGTCACCTCAGGCTTGTTCATTGAAGATAAATACAAACACATTTAAATATATCTAATATTATTCTTAAATATTTTTATTATATTAAACTTTACATTAACTTTTTGTTTGTGTTAATGTTCTGTAAAGCTGCTTTGAGACTATGTCAACTCACTGCTGGCAGCTTCACCTATGAACACAATTCGTCCTTTGCAAATGCCCAAAATACTCACTCACTCACTCATTTTCTACCGCTTATCCGAACTACCTCGGGTCATGGGGAGCCTGTGCCTATCTCAGGCGTCATTGGGCATCAAGGCAGGATACACCCTGGACGGAGTGCCAACCATCACAGGGCACACACACACACTCTCATTCACTCACGCACTCACACACTAGGGACAATTTTCCAGAGATGCCAATCAACCTACCATGCATGTCTTTGGACCGGGGGAGGAAACCGGAGTACCTGGAGGAAACCCCCGAGGCAGAACATGCAAACTCCACACACACAAGGTGGAGGCAGAATCGAACCCCGACCCTGGAGGTGTGAGGCGAACGTGCTAACCACTAAGCCACCGTGCCCCCCTCACGTCAATCAAAAATTGTAAATTATTGAATCACACAAACCTTGAAGTGAATTAACTATTGGAGAGAGAGAGAGAGAGAGAGAGAGAGAGAGAGAGGGAGAGAGAGAGAGAGAGAGAGAGAGATGATTGGAGTGAGTGTAATTTATTAATATTAAAGAGATAGTTGATCTAAAAATTAAAATTCTGTCATCATTTTCTCACCCTCATAATGTTACAAACCTGTATAAATTTATTTGTTTTGACGAACACACATGTAGATATTTTAAGGAATGTTTGTAACCAAACCATTCATGAGCCCCATTCACTTGTAGGGAGCACTATTGGGATTTGGCTACAATCACCACTGAAGAGGAAAACAATAGAGTTGCAAATCTTAATGAACAAGGAAATTTCATATGGATTGGACTGAACAGAACAATACCACATGTAGATGCCTGGCAGTGGTCTGATGGAGAGGTTTTTGATTTCACAAACTGGTTCCCTGGTGAACCCAATGATATGTTTGGCCAAGAGAATTGTGTTGATATGATTCTAAATCAGTGGAATGATGCTGACTGTGAGTTAAATAATCCTTCATTTGTTATAGGAGGTTCATTTTAGTGAATGAGAAAAAAACATGGGAGGAGGCTCTCCAGCACTGCAGGACTCATTACTCTTACCTGGTCATTGTGGATTCACAAACACTGCTAGACCTGCTTAAAACAGAGACTGAAAAAGTCCAAACTGCCAGGGTGTGGACAGGCCTGCGTTTCGTCAATGGAAACTGGCTCTGGGTGAACGGGACAACACTGGGGAGCCTGGTATCACTGCCTCAATGCCCAATCCAGCCCTATAGCTGTGGTGCATTCAACTTCAACACGTACGTCTGGGAGAACAGAGACTGCAATGAGGAGCTTAATTTCCTCTGCTATTAATGAAGGTGAGAAACATCCAGATAGTGGAAGTTTTAAAATAGTCAAAATACAGTGATATTTGATAGAATTGTAAACCCTGCATTGAAATAAAACATTAGAAGTTCAATGCACTTTAACTTAAATATATTAAGAGCTGTATATATTTCCTCTTCCATAACAGAGGACTTTCTTCAAGTGGAATAAGAAGAATATCTCTATCAAGAATCATTCTTCGAGATTTCATTGAGACCTAAATATTATGTACTATGTTTAACCTTAAACTTTGTTATAAAAATGAAAGAGAGATTCTGTCTTATCAAAAACATATGCAGGTATTTCATGTTTTCTCCCTAATATGTTTCTGTTTAACCATTTCGTACTAGTCTGGTGGTTGTGTTGGCTATTTATATTAAAAAAATTAGAAGTTAAAAATTTTAAAATAAAATACAAGCAATTAAGCTATACATGATGCAGTGAAAGCATATATTACATAATTCTAGAGTGATGATAATAAATGATAAAATATTTTGACTACTGTGATTTGAATAACATTTACAGATTTAGCCCTTGTGTATACATATCAAACAAATTAATTAGATGCAATTGAATTGTAAGGGTTAAACATTTAACAAAGCTGAATTGGGTTTCACCTAAATAAGAGGTAGCTTAAAATGATGGAAGTGAGAAACCATGAAAGATTGAATAATAAAAGAAATCAATCATCCAGTGGTCAACACAATTACTGAGTATCGCTGAGCTTTACACTGATGGATACTGGACTGTAGACCCAGCAGTAGTGTCACAGATCTTTTTCTTTAGAATTAATTAAATTATTTGGGAAAAACTCAGAAATATGCAAAAAGTTATAAATCATAGTTCCTTAAGAAAAGCTTAGTGGAACTAAAGTAAAACTAGCGTAATGACAAGCACAACTGCTGCTGCTAGAAGTAATAATAAACCAGCTGTCAGAAAACAGTTATTATTTAAAAATACTATAATCAATTATTTATGTAAAGAGTGCATTCATTTTTATATTTTTCATTAAGTAGATTTTATCTAAATAAATTGACAATACACATGTCCCAATGATTGTGAAGCAAGTGTACATAGACAAATAAATGTTAAGTTTGTTTGATGGTTGATTTTTATTTATTAATTGGGGGGGGGGATTTTAATGCCTCTATACAAGAAATACAAACCCAGACTCAAAGCACTGAAAGTTAAGATTACATCATACTAGAGTGACCCAACAGCCTCTTCATTTTCAGCTGACAGATTTGAATGGGAAATCTCATGCACAATGATACGCTTCTACTTCAGTTTGCTACTTTAAAGTTTGAATATGATGATTTGAATGATACACGCTCACTCCTTAAAAAAACAAAAAAAACCCCAGAACTTACACTGAATCACCAGGCTGGACCTTTATCATAGACTGAGAGATAGCAAGAAGTACTTTAGTAGCAATCTCACTTGCTTTGTAAAGTATGGACAGACAAAGGTATCAAAATCTAAGACAGCAACTGCTCACTAATTAACTTGAGTAAAACCTTTTACTGTATGTCCAAATACCAGTTCTGCTGGACTGAATCCCAGTGACTCCTAAAGACTAGGGATGAGCGAGTACAGCATTATCTGTATCTGTATCTGTTAACCATATGAATTATCTGTATCTGTATCTGTACTCGGAGTGGGTGGGGCCTAACCCGGAAGTGGGCGGGGCTTTAACCGGTATGTTATTTTAAGCATGCAATTGATATGGGTTGATCAGAAATTGTTATATTTATTGCTGATTAGAAAAATATTTACAGGACAGCATCAGGATTGAGCTTCAGATCAATGGTTTTGATCACGATAGCAAACGAACTATATTACAGAACAAGTTTTGCAACAATGAAAACAAAACAATGCAGTGCAATTATGAAGTAAAATGTAATGAACAACATAACTTTCTTTTTTAACTTTTCATTTTTTTATGATCAGTGTGATTTTTTTTATTTTATTTTCCACACCAGGTGTGTGTGTGTGTAGCTTAATAATTAATTTGTAATATTTATAACACTAGCTTACTACCTTTATGTTTTTATGAAATACAGCAAAAACGTGTCAGTGTCTGGTTACTGGTTAGAGACAGCTGAAGGTTTAAAAAAGAAAAAATCTCCGACAGGCAGAGACGCAATGCGAGTCGCATTCTACCAAGCAAGCACCACGTCTGAACGAACCCACGTTTACCAGAACTCTACTGGTTAGTAAGTACGTATTATTAACGTTACAACCCGAAGTAAAAAGCTGAAGAAACCCTAAACGTTAACGGAAAAGACCCCCGAACCCGAGTGACTGAGGGAGAGACAGAGAGCTGTTCTGTGTGTGACTGTGAGTGAGCAGAGTGAGACACAGCAACACAATACATCTGTATGTGTGTAGGGGAGGGGCGCTGTGACTAGTCTATCACAGAACACTGACACAATCAGCTACCCAATGATGATTTTCATTCAATCCGAGCACAGATATTGACTCGTATTACTCGTATAATACTCGTACTCGGCAGTGCTTTATCCGTACCGGATACTCGTTTCAGCCAACAGCAAACATCTGCGGTAAACCCTCAACCCTTTCCTTGCCCATTTTGATACAAAACCTTTGGAGCATTGACTTAAGAGTCTGGTGGAATCACTCCAATGCACCCTGGGACTCCGGATGGTAAGCTCTAGCTAATTGGTGCTCAATACCCAGTTCATTTAGCATCTGTGTAAACACTCTTGATGTAAAATTAGTGCCATGATCTGACTGGATCACCTTTGGCAAGCCAAATATGGAGCAAAACTTAATGAGCTATTGAACAACAGTTCAAGCTTTAAGAAGAATTGCTTCAGGCTAACGAGTTGCAGCACACATTATAGTCAAGACATACTGGTGACACTGGGGTCAAGGGACAAACCTTACCACCAGCAAGCTCATTTCCCAGAATAAGACTGACAAGGGTTTGAAGACTTTAAGAGGGGGCTCAGGCCAAAACAATAAACATAACCCATCTAACTAATTTAGGGAGAAACTAAATAAGCAATGAAAGAAAAAAGAAAAAATTACAATGCAAAGACTGGACAGAATCTTAACCTTAGCAACAAACTGATATTAACAGACTGCTGTTACAAATAAATCCTGTCTTCTAAGTAAATTAAGCAATTCCATGGCCAAATGCTCTTTTTTAAATAGTTTAAACTCAGAAAAAACAGGTTTCTTTAACAAACTGCTTATTTTGAAATACTCTCTTATACAGTATTTGAAAATATAAAACCATTACATGAAACCAGAAAAAATGTAAATGGCAACAGCAACAATCATTCTGCATGTTTCAGGGTATACATTTTCTCACAATGCAACAATGTTTAAACAAAGTTGAGTAAAACAAGACAGATTAATGCCTATGAACATCCAGAGAACTACTGTAAAACATTTCAAGTGCAGCTTGGTTTTCAAAGACCATACTTTTGGAGAAAGCTTAAGTCCATTGAGATCCAGAAAGAGTTTTTGAAAAACCTCAGAAGTGTATTTCAGATTTGATGGATACTGTAGATTTAAGGCATAAATCAGAGCCATTTGAAGGGCACAAGCTTTTGCAGTATTTTCACATTTTGCCTGCACCGGGCATCAATGATGTGCTCTGATTAGTGGCATCATGTTTAAGAAGGTTGTGGTCATAAGTGTTGCCAGTCACTCTTAAAGTAAAGCGGCTTCTGTTTTTGTGGTTTGTCATAGATAAACGATTAAAAAATATGAGCAAATGAATAAATATGGAAAATTACACCCTGATACAAGCATTAATCAGTGATCTCATAGGCTCATGAATGGATGAGCTCACTAGGGAGAATAACACTTGCAGGATTTACTTTTGTGATGAATGTATCTGCTTTTTGAACACTCCAAGAGGGAGGACCTGATAACTTGCATTATCTGAATCACTGGAAACTGCGGTTTTAGCTAAAAACTTTCTTCACTGTGAAGAAGAAATGTCACCTACATCTGGGATGGCCTGAGGGTGAGTAAATAATTTCTTTTATTTTTGGGTAAACTAACCCATCAACATGTCTGGGACTCACTTTGCTGTCTTTGAATAGGTTCTCTGCCACTTCTCCGAGATACACAATGAGACTGTGGCCTGTTAGGAGATTTGAAATAATCAATATTGAAAGACTGAACCTCAAATACATTAGTTACAAAACCTAGATAGTAAATTTTGTCCAAACAACCTTTGCATTTTAGTTTGAAAATATGTAAAGGTTTAATGATGTCAAGGAGATCCAGGAGATGGGAACACATAATTTTGATTTCAAATAACAGTTGTTGTCATAAATAGAAGATAAAAGAACATTGTTTCCCAAAGGAAAGGAGAGAGAGAGAGAAACAGACACTGAACTATGGACACAGTTACCTACTCCTAAAAGATTGTGTTCTAATTCAGGCTGAAAAGCGAACTCTGTGCCATTTTGTGCCAAGTAGCGCATAATGTTTTGTTTTCTAAAATAACATGCTAGCTTCACAGCAACGTGACTGCAGCTAACGCAAATTTACAGAGGAATTTGACACTGTATACTATAGTCACGACAGGTCTAAACCAACATGTCCAGGCAAAAGCGCGTAGTATTTAGATTTTTTTAAGAATCACTGTACAATCATACAAAATAAGATATGTCGAACAAAACATGTATCAAGCAAAAAGTCACGCATTCAAGGGTTTTAGACTTCTTTTGTAAAAACTTAGAGGTTTTAAGATGTGTATATATCCTAAGAATCAATGAACATAAATACAAAAAACAAATCTGTGTCAACAAAATGTAATCGAACAAAAATATATTACGTGTAAAGTAACACATTCAAAACTAACACATTTTGCAGAAAATGTACAGAATTAAATGATGACAACTCAAGTGTTAACACAATTACCAAATACATTAAATAAAAAAAATCTAAAATAATTTGCATTTTCAACTAAAACTTACCTGTCAAAGAAAATGGAAATGCCCTTGTTGCTGATCACGGGTAATCTTCTTTTTCATGCATGCGCAGATTACCATCTTAAATTCTACTTGATTTTCTAAAGGAACACAAGTACTATATTAATTCTTAAGTAAAAATCTTAAGTAAAATTTACTCGACTGTTGGATGTTTAATGTTTGCAAGTCTAAATTAAGTACATATATATATATATATATATATATATATATATATATATATATATATATATATATATATATATATATATTTTACTTAATATACTTAATTTTACTTAATATAAAGTTTTCACTTTAACAAAATTATTATTTGCAAAAAATGCATATATATATGTATATATATATATATATATATATATATATATATATATATATATATATATATATATATATATACGTATATATATATATATATATACGTATATATATATATATATATACGTATATATATATATATATATATATATATATATATATATATATATATATATATATATATATATATATATACGTATATATATATATATATATACGTATATATATATACGTATATATATATATATATATACGTATATATATATATATCTATATATTTTTTTGTTTGTTTGTTTGTTTGTTTTGTCTTATTTACTTAGACTTACAATCATTTTTTACAGTGCATAGTCCATGTTCCTATTTAGTTCCATATTCCTTGTACAAATTAAGCTTTCTTCAATTTTTATTGACTGTTATTACAATGATCCAGCAAAGCTGTGCTCTTGTAAAGGTTTCTGCTCAGAGCTGAGGTACTTCTCAGAGATATCTGTCTTATTCTCTGAAATAGCGAGCTTGTATTATGCCACAGAGCTTGTATTAGGTAACCACATTACCACCTAAACTACATTATAGATATATAGATATATATCACTGGTATAGATATATATGGAAGCAAATATGAAATATCAGTTTAGAAATTGACAAGAAGTTAGGATTTGTATTTTTGCATGTGTTAACTATTACTACTACATGAAAGCCAAACTTCCTTTGCCAACAGCACTGGCATCATTGTTAATAATAATAATAATAATAATAATAATAATAATAATAATAATAATAATAATAATAATAATAATAGTTTGTGTATTTGTGGAACAGCATTGTTTATATCCCAACTGTATAAGTAATGTTGACATGATACTAGAGAGGTATTAGATCAGAGTAGAATGTGAGGCCTCAGTGATTCAAGCTTGTTAAGATCTGACTTCTGTAAATGCTCAGTAGGTTTATCTTAAATGGTGAAACACCAATTTATGTAACGCTTGTTGATGCTTTCTCTAGAAACATATCCTCAGTCTCTACTTCAAAGTCACATTGTCCAACTTAGTATTAATGTGTTTCTGCATATATTTGTATGCATTGTCTCTATTTATCCAGATGGAGGCAGAACACTTCTGCTGTTCTTCTTCTGCAACCTCTCATTTTTCCACCAACTGCCTAAGCAATACACACATACACAGAACAAGACCACAGAACTCTCAGAAGAAGAGCAGACTTTCCTCTGTCTTCTGTAAGGTGAGATGTCAATGTATTAATAGAATGAGCATTGAAGAGAAAGCAACGGGAGAGTCGCAGTGGCGGTGAATGTTTAAACGCTGGAGCTACACTACAATGAAGACTCACAAATACACAGTCATCATCATCTTTAGCATTTTCCTCCTGATCAAAGGTAAGCCTGGTAATGTTTCATGTTTCAAGGCTGAAAGTAGAATGCTTCTTTTAAACTTTATTGTGAGAATTATAGTTGTTTCATAGTAGTACATGCTTTGTAGCTTGCATTCATGGATATGCCTTCTGAATGTATTCTTCAGTGCTGAAAGACATGTTTCACATGACTGAAAAGCACAATCAAATAAACTAAGCAGTCTAAGGGACATAGTCATCTAAACTTCAACCTAAATCAAGAAATCTCATCTCTACAAGACCAAGAGCTAAACAATATCTATGCTTCTTTCTTCTGTAAGGTGGGATCGTCATTAAGAAATCCGTGCTGGAAGGCAAGAAGTTCATCTTCCATCTGCCGAATGTGGAGTCTGACACAGACATCAGCGCAGTCGAATGGAAACTGGCGGACAGAAACAAACTGCTGGCTCACATTAGCTTGGACAATGCTAATAAGACAATAAGATTTTGGGAGGAAAGCAGATTTCAGTTCATGCAAAATGGGTCAATGATTATCAGAGATGTTAAACAAGAAGATACTGGCAATTACACTTGCAAAATCATATTCCAAAACAACACAATTGAAATATATATCATCTCATTGACTTTGTACTCAGGCAAGTACAAAGCTCTTTAAATTTGAAAGAGTGTTGCATGCAAAAGCATGGTTCTTTAGCTATGTCACTGTTGAAGAAAATACCTTTGACTCACTTCACTAAACTTCACCATACAGCCTCATTATTTCTGGTATTTGTGTGATCAGGTCTTTGTTTCATTTTCCACTTGTATCATAGATACATTATGTTTAATTTTTTGTCAGAATGAAATTGTTGCCTATTAACAACTAAGTTAAAATTTCTTTTATGGTCGGTCTATTTTCACATTGGTTAAAAGTTTCTTGCCATTGCATTTGACCACCTGCTGATAGTGGTGCGGTGGAATTTAGCCCTTGATAATATTTACTTAAAGAAACGTGCAGCAACGATTTAGTCCTTTAATCCATCTAGCTCTCTCGACTCTGTATCAGCAAGTCAGCTTCCATAACATTCATGTTAATAGCGCCATCAATGCCACTTTTGTCATCTCATAGATCGCTCACTAACCAAGCCGAGCCTCTGCTTGACTTCAGAGTCTGCACTGAATTCTGGAACTTTCAAAGCCATTTCCAGTATGTCACTAATGCAGCTCTAGGAACACCCTGGATACAACAGCATATCACATCATTAGGTCACTGTTTTACTTATCTTTGATTTCTCTTACATTACAGAAAATACAGAACAGACCCCTACTCATGACTCCACTTCCACTACAACAGGTAACAGCTTTCATTTAATATGTGCAATAATAAATATATTTGTTATAGTCTACTTCAGATATATATTCATAATTGCAGTGCAATGTTCATAAATCAACTGGATTAAAGCAGTGCAGAAAGATGACTGAGTGAGATGAATATACACCATGATTTGGAGCTCACATTTAATGCAATATTAAATACTTAAAAGCAAAATGAATCATAACAAGAGATAAATAAGGTGTGCAAACCCCTCAGGAGTTAAAAAGGTGACAACCAATTGGACAATGCGGGTAAATTCTAAAAGCACATACAACACATTTACAGCATTTGGCAGATGCTGATCCAGAGCAACTTACAGTACAGTACATTATCTCATTTTTGTTCAAATGAGCAATTGAGGGTTAAGGGTCTTGCTCAGTCGCCCAACAGTGGCAGCTTGGTGGACCTGGGATCAAACTCACATTTCATACACAATGTCAACTTAAACTGAGTTAAATAATACATAATATTATAATGTAAATATAATGTAGATTAAAAACCATTCAAGGTATTAAAAAAGCATTTAAAGCCACATGATTGCTAGAGGTGCTACAGTTTAAATGCTGCAACATTTACAGCCAGTTTCCATTAAAGGGAATTTCACTTCACTCTCATTCAGTTAGATTGACATTCCCTTTCGACTATATACAGCATTCACAAAATCTGACTTAGACAGTTAAGGCTGAAGCATAATATCAGAGGACAACTAGACTACTGTCTACATCAAAACGGACTGTTGTTGAAATGTCTCAACAACTTAGTAGGTGGAAAACAGACCTCCATATATCTTCATTAAAGCATTAAGGATCATTTTAATTGGCTAATTTTTTTTTAAATTGAATGCACTGAGTGAATCCACTTGAGTTGACCGACACTGATATTAGGCCTACTGTAGGTTGTACAGTAAATCATATTTACAGGACATATTGAGCAGGACAATGACTCAAGTCAAGTCAAGTCAAGTCAAGAAGCTTTTATTTTCATTTCAACCATATGTAGCTGTTGCAATCAAGGGCGTTGATTTGGGTAGGAACGGTAGGGACATGTCCCTAACAAAATCCAGGGAACACTCAATTGTCCCTAGCAATAATTCGACCAAGCCTATATATATATTTATACATAACCACTGATGTCCGTCTGTGTCTTGTGCTTTTTTGCTTATTTAATTTAACATTTATCCAGGAATCAATAAATAAGATAGAAAATATTTTACAACGGCGTTCTCGGTGCTCTTCTGAAGTCAACAACAATCTCTTTAGTTTTATCAACATTCATAGACAGGTTGTTGGCTCTACACCAGGTAGTTAGCTGTTGCACCTCCTTGCTGTATGATGACTCGTCGTTCTTGCTGATGAGACCCACCACAGTCATGTCATCGGCGAACTTGATGATATGGTTCGATCTGTGTATTGCTTCACAGTCGTGAGTCAGCAAGGTGAACAGCAGTGGACTGAGCATGCAGCCCTGAGGGGCTCCAGTGTTCACTGTGGTGGTGCTGGAGATGCTGTTCCTGATCCGGACTGACTGAGGTCTCCCACTCAGGAAGTCCAGGATCCAGTTGGAGAGGGAGGTATTTAGTCCCAGCAGGCTCAGCTTCCCAATCAGGTGCTGAGGGATGATTGTGTTGAATGCTGAACTAAAGTCTATGAACAGCATTCGTACATAAGTGTCTTTATTGTCCAGGTAGGTGAGTGCTAAATGAAGGGCTGTAGCAATGGCATCGTCTGTGGAGCGGTTTGAATCATACGCGAACTGTAGGGGGTCCAGTGAGGGTGGTAACTGGGTCTTGATGTGCCTCATGACGAGCTTCTCGAAGCACTTCATAACAATGTGTGTAAGCGCGACGGGAAGTTAGTCATTGAGGCAAGACACTGTAGACTTCTTTGGGACGGGGACAATGGTGGTAGTCTTGAGGCACGTAGGAACAACGGCGCTGCTCAGGGAAATGTTGAAGATGTCGGTAAAGACATCCGCTAGCTGTTCTGCACCTTCCCTGAGCACCCTGCCAGGAACGTTGTCTGGTCCAGCAGCCTTCCAAGGATTAACTCTGCATAGCGTTCTCCTCATGCCGGCTGTGGATAGACAGAGTACCTGGTCGTCGAGGGGAGAGATGGTCTTCCTTGCAATTACATTGTTCTACACCTCTGTGCATAGTGCCGAATCCACTGTGGAATAGCAAGCAAGAGAGGATTAGGGTATTCTGATGTGGGCTATTCAAATCCCCATTCTAAATAGGAATCCAGCTTCAAAACCATGGAATGACATGACGGTTGCTGTCTATCAGTGACAAACAAATTACCTCTCCCAGCTTGAACAATTCTGCAAAGAGGAGTGGAGGAAGAACTCCTTATGCAACCTTAACCCTGTGGAGAAAGACTGGTAGCTGTACTTTCTGCCAAAAGTCCAGTGTAGTTCCTGTAGGTGTACATTTAAAAAGAGAAGAGATACTGGTTTTGTCAATATGTTCACTCCTCTCAAATTAAAATGATTCTCTGCATTCATGTGGTATGTTGTGTTGTTTTGAAGAGGGAAAACTGATCCAATTCAAGTTCATGAAGTTTACAGAACCTAACATGACAAAAAAAAAAACAGTTTAAAACGAGATTAATTTCTTTATAACCGTGTATATATATAATTCCACTATATAACTTAGTTGTTCCTTATTTGAGACAAGGCCATTTTGTGTTCAAATTAAAATGACACCACCACAAATGCTTTAAGAACCTATATTAGCACAATCTTTATTTCAAGTTTCCTTATATTTCAGTGGACCAAGGACTTTATATAGTGCTGATTCCAGTGACTGGAGGATTTCTTTTACTTGGCAGTGTGATAGTCATTCTTTTAAAATGCAGAAGAAAATCTTCAACTTTGGGTAAGGAGAATAATTAATTTACTATTACACATTCAGCTGGAATTCCTTTTTACAATAATCATTTTGACATTTTATTTTTTATTTATTTATATATTTATTTATTGTGTTTTTTTTTTTTTTTTTTGTGTTTTTTTTTTTTTTTTGCAGATGAACCCATTTACATGAACACAAACCGCAAGTGTGACAGAAACCCACAGACAAGAAAATAGCCCAGATGTGGCCAGAAGGAAATTAAATGAGTATATGTTCCAAAAATCATGTTCCTTTAAACTATTTTTGACTTAAATGTTCTAAGTCAAGCAACATGCTAAGGCTTGCCTCTGCAAGACCTGACCTGAAACAATGTGTGCTAGTGTGTGGTTTTACAGGCAACTGTTTTTAAGGGTCTGTTCCGGCTTACGCATTTGCCAGGAAATTGTTTCACATGCATGTCTTCTGGGCAGAGCACATGCAGCTCTTTTATGTATTATTTTGTATCTCAAACATTATACTTGACAAATTTAGCCTTTTCTTTTTAAACATATTTTTATTCAGAAATATAACACTTTAGAATTACAGATATGTATAGAAAATTACGTTGTGTAAGAATTGTCAATTGCAACCAAATTTGAAAAATATTGAGCTCTTAAAGGTTTTTTGGGTGTTCCTTGGAAGAAATGCTTAAAGGTTTCATGCAGAACCATACAGAAAAAGAATTTTCATAACACATCTAAGTACATAGGTATCCAAGCACCTTTAGCTGATTTTAAAGAATGCATTACGTTTCATTAAAGAAAGTTTTCTGTAAAAGACTTCAATTTTCCAGTGAACCATTGTCTAAGTTAACACTCGGGTTGGATAGAATGTTTTTGTATGCTGTAGCTGGTGTGTATTAGATAATCAGTGACAATCCGGAGCCAACAAGGGAGCAGACAAGTAGGCTAAAAAATGACCATCTGCTAGCTGCAAAGAATTGTTAAGACAGAAATAATTTCACATTGTCTGAATTTTTATTTTAAGCTATCTTAGCTTTATACTAACATATGTAGCTACAAATAAATAAGACCAACAAGATGATTCCACTAATAGTTATCTACAGACCCCCAGAGCCATATGCTGAATTTATCTGTGAATTTGTTGATTTCATTTCAAATGATTTCATTAGTTGTTTCTCTTAACAAAGCATTAATTGTTGGAGACTTTAATATTCATTCAGAAGATCCTCTGAGAACAGGTGTGTCCATCCACCCATAATAGAGATCAGCATGTTGAACATATATTTATGTCTGCTACTGCAGAGAGGTTCATCAACAATCTCCCAGAATTATCACCCATAACTGGAACAATATCTGACCCCACAGAACTTGATGAGGTGACTGATAACTTATAGATTATTTTTAGATCCACTGAAAATAATCTGTTCTTTCCTTAGAATTCCCTAAAGTATGCCAAATAAGGCAGATAGCATTTTGGAAAGGATTACTTTGAACTGAGAAAATAAGAATGCAATGACTAAATGATTAAAAGGTTTGTGTGGCAGTGCAAGGAACTACTGGGACAATTCACTGCCAGTTCACCAGAGGGGGAACTGGCAGGTATATTGCTAATCCTTGTTCAGGGTCATGTGATTCTGTCATGTGTTATGCCACCTGTTCGTAGTTATCGCTAATGTGTTGCCTTATATATACCTGTCCTTTTGTGTCTGTCTGTCTTTGTTGAGTTATTGTCTACTGTCGTGTTTGGTCTGCCAGGCTGTGTTTTGAGTATTCTTGCATCGCTTTGGTTGTCATGTTTCATGTAGGGTTTTGTTTGTTATGTTCTGTAATTAAACAAGGACATGGTTTCAATACTGTGCACGGGTCTAAGTTGCTGCAACTTCCTTAACCCTCTGAAGTCTGAGGGTATTTTTAGGGCCTGGAGAAGTTCTGTCATACCCTGACATTTGTGCTTTTTTCATTCATTCATTCATTCATCTTCTACCGCTTATCCGAACTACCTCGGGGTCATCTCAGGCGTCATCGGGCATCAAGGCAGGATACACCCTGGACGGAGCGCCAACCCATCGCAGGGCACACACACACCCATTCACTCACGCAATCACACACTAGGGACAATTTTCCAGAGATGCCAATCAACCTACCATGCATGTCTTTGGACCGGGGGAGGAAACCCCCGAGAACATGCAAACTCCACACACTCAAGGTGGAGGCGGGAATCGAACCCCCGACCCTGGAGGTGTGAGGCGAACGTGCTAACCACTAAGCCACCGTGCCCCCTGTGCTTTTTTTAGTTGCTTATAAAGTCTAATATCACTGTAATCAGCACAAACTGGACTACAATAATGTGAGCAGCATGTATGTACATGATTGTGTTTTTGAGAAAACAAGGTTTATGCGTGGTTAGTGAAAAATGAAATATTTTAAATCACTTGAATAAGGCCATAAAACACACACACAAACACATGGATCTTGTAGCCTAGAGTTTTTGGTTCAAAATTATGTGAAAATCATCTTGTTTACTTGTTCACAGAAAACAATATATTGATTTCAATTTTCTAAGACACTTTTTGTTTGTAAAGGGCATATGCGAGTAGGCATCAGCTATCATGAATATTAATGTAATTCACACCTTAGAAAACAAAGGCCCGCATAATGAGCTGCATAATGAGCTTTTCAGGCAGGTATGTGACAGAGAGGAGTTACAAGAAAGAATGTGAGGACAAAATAAATGTGTATATTTTTTAACACCGAAGACACAATCAGGGCAAAACTGTGCAACAACAAAAAAAAAAGTGTCAGCAGGAAGAGTGCAAGATAAAAAAGGGTTAAAGTGACATGCAGCCAGTGGCAAAGGGAAAAAAGGGAAGCCAAATTGCAAATTGCACAATCAGCAAAAAAAACCCTAAAATGAGCACAACTTCAGGAAACAAAAGCTGAAGCTTTGGGAATGGTGCACATGTTTTATGTAGTTTTAGACATATTAAGACCTTTTTCACAGACAGCCTGTTTTAGAAACTCTAGGGCCTAGAGTCTAGGCATTACAAAAACATTCCTGTGGTACTTAGGGGGAAACGATCATACCATTTACACCCACATTGACTGGTAACCAACACACCCACGCACAGAGAGGTGGAATTTCTCTTAACTGTTCTCAATTTCTCAAATGTGTACCAAAAAAACACCATGTGCACAACTTTCAACTCAAGATCAGTGGTTGTACTGGCTTATACTAAATCTATGGAACTTCCTTGATGAAAATATAAGTTAAAAGTTTGTTAGAAATATTTTACAAGATGCAAGTGAAAAGCTTTATGCTGAATTATATATTGCTTGAAAAAATAATAGTTACTGCTAAGGTTCAAATCATATGTTTGTAAGAATCTTTCTAATAAAATGTTTGCAAAAGTAGAATTCACTGTAAAGACTCATTAAACTAACCATTTCTGTGAGGGTTTTCATTCATCCAGGTCATGTTGGTGGAAAGTTTGTAGTGAATTGCCATACACTGTGTACTATGTTCTTACCTAATTCTACTGTATTACAATCTTAAAGCAATTTAGTCAGTTGTTTGAAGGCACTGCAGGTAATTTCCCAGCATGTATCTGTGTGTGATTCATAAAAAGGTTAAATAAAGCATACACTGCACCCACACATTGTCGTGAAGGTGGGTGTTTTATAAAAAAAAAAAAAAAGTGCGATACATGCATCCCTACCATGTCAGTACCTCCTACCTCTACCAGGGGGAAGTGTCATTCAACTGGATCATAGGGTGAGTGTTTTTTCTGGAATTAGGCACTGTTTTGTAAAATTTAGCTTGTACTAAATTCAATGTACTCAACATTTTCATTTTGAACAGCAATATACTCATGCAGCCATTTTTTTTATATTTGCAGAGCTCTCTCTCACACACATACAGTACACAACAATCATAACATTATGACCACTGACAGGTAAAGGATTTGTTGGGACTGAACACCTGCTGGGACTGATGGACCATACTGTACCCTGGAGCCTATCAGGAAATGGTTAAGGAATGGTTGTTGATTTTAAGAGAGCACAGAGCGACCACTCTCCAGTTAATCGATGGATCCTCTGTAGAGATCATCAAGAGCACCAAATTTCTTGGTGTTCATCTGGTGGAGAACTTCACCTGGGCACTCAACCCCAGCTCCATCACCAAGAAAGCCGATCAGCATCTCTACTTCCTACGAAGGCTGAGAAAAGCACATCTCTCTCCCCCATCCTGACTACATTTCAAGAGGGACCATTGAGAGCACCATGAGCAGCTGCATCACTGTCTGATTTGGGAACCGCATCGTCTTGGATCGCAAGACCCTGCAGATGATAGTGAGGACAGCTGAGACGATCATTGGCGTCACTCTCCCTCTATCACAGTCATTTACACCACATGTGAAAAAATTTATTTATTCTTGAGCTATTTTCATATATAATGCTACTCTTTTATCAGTATAATAATTTATTAACAAAATATTTAACATTTAGTTAGTGTGAAATAATTACATAATATATATATATATATATATATATATATATATATATATATATATATATATATATATATATATATATATAGGGGGCACGGTGGCTTAGTGGTTAGCACGTTCACCTCACACCTCCAGGGTTGGGGGTTTGATTCCCGCCTCCGCCTTGTGTGTGTGGAGTTTGCATGTTCTCCCCGTGCCTCGGGGGTTTCCTCCGGGTACTCCGGTTTCCTCCCCCGGTCCAAAGACATGCATGGTAGGTTGATTGGCATCTCTGGAAAAATTGTCCGTAGTGTGTGATTGCTTGAGTGAATGAGAGTGTGTGTGTGTGCCCTGCGATGGGTTGGCACTCTGTTCAGGGTGTATCCTGCCTTGATGCCCAATGGCGCCTCAGATAGGTACAGGCTCTCCGTGACCCGAGGTAGTTCGGATAAGCGGTAGAAAATGAATGAATAAATAAATGTATTCTGTGAAATATATATATATAATCATATAGTAGTCCTCAAACATATAATCACCACCAGGGGGCACTATTACACAATAGTAATCAGTGTTAATAGTTCTAGTGATGGATAAACATCAATTTATATGTTTTATTTTTGTTATATTATTATTAATAGCCTAAGTGAGGCGGTTGATAGTAGTATTAATAGTAGTAGCATCTGCAGGAGGCACACGATTTATTTTATCTCCACTTTATCCCTTACAATTCCATGTGATTTCAATCTCTAATTAATCTCTAATTATCTTATTTTATGATAGCTCCACCCCAGTAATTGTAACAACCTGTTACAAGCTTGCCTCGTATCCTTTATGGATTCTGTGAAATATTTCTATTCCAGTGTTTTTTCCCTCCAGCTCATGAATAAACAAAGCTTTGTTCTTGGTATAGGACAAAAAGGGGCTGTACCTGATGATACAGTAAAACAAGTTGTAATGGAGTGGAGTGACACTGGAATGATTTCTCTGCCTGATCTCTGACTGTGGTTTGGGACAGAACCAAACTACAGGGATTTTCTCCGGACTGAACGTTTTTCACACTGAGCAGATTTTCAACCTCGATGTAAAGAATTTCAGGTATTTATCTTCTATAATCTTCTAATATGTTTGTCTTTAGATTCACAGATTTATCAGATTCAAGACATTTTATGTTAAATATCTACTTAATATGGGTTGTGTTTATATAGATCCTGTGAAATCACAGTGATTTACATTAAACACTGCAAGAAGAATTCCCTTGAGATTATATTGCAATATCCACTAAAGATGTTTCTCTAATATGAACAAAATATTCTAGATAATATATGTAATCTATATATAATCCATGCAATCTCTTACATAAATATTTTATAATTAAAATTAAATGCATATCTCTACACCTACAAAATACTCATCACATATGTAGTGTTAGAAAGTCTAGACTTCCATTTTAGTTATTTAATTCATTTTGTCGTCTTTTATACGAAAATATTCTGTTATAATGTTCCACTTAGAACCTTTAGGGCTACTTTGAACAAAAAGTAGAATATTACTGTAAATATACTACTACTACTACTACTACTACTACTAATAATAATAATAATAATAATAATAATAATTGTTTTATTGATTTATTTCAAAGCATTTTGTTTGTTTGCTTATTTATAAATTCAAATGTACTTTTATAGCGATTTTAAAATAAAGCAATAAAATGAAGTTAATTCATTACTGACTTTTCGAAGGAAATTATTTCTGTATATTTTTGTTTGGTTATTCATATTTATCCAGTTTTTGTTTTTTCATTCATTTAACTAAAATCACTTAAAGTGATTCCCTCAGAAATCCTGAAACACACTGCTTATTTATTTTAAGTATTTTTTTTTTTTTTTCAAGTAAAACTTCATTCCATTCCTTACAGGGTCTTTGGCTCTGCAGTCATGAGGATCTCTTGAAATGAAGCTCAACTGATTCATGACCTCAGGCTGGAATGTTAGTGTGTGTCTCATCAAATTAAAATGACTATGACAATGAACGTAAAAATTGGGATTATAAAGCATTTTAACATTATCTGTACAATGGACATTAAAGTTCACAATAAAACAAACATTTTTTAGTATAGGTGTTCACTTAAGTTCAATGTTCAGTTTAAGTGTTTTACTCACATTGTTTTTTTAAAAACAAAATTTGTCAGAAGCAGTTTTTAAAGAGTTAAGATCAATCTATTCTTCTTCTTCTTATTATTATTATTATTATTATTATTATTATTATTATTATTAATAGTAGGTTTAGGTTTGGGTTTGCGACTGGGATTAGGATGAGGATTAGGATTGAGTTTGGGATTGGGATTAGGATGATGAGGAGGACAGGGATAAGGATGAGGATTAGGATTGTAATGAGGCTGAGGATAGGGATAAGGATGAGGATTGAGATTGGGATTAGGATGATGAGGAGGATATGGATAAGGATAAGCATTAGGAATAGGTTTGAGATTGGGATTAGGATTATGAGGAGGATAGGGATAAGGACGAGGATTAGGATTTGGTTTGAGATTGGGATTGGGATTAGGATGATGAGGAGAATAGCGATAAGGATGAGGATTAGGATTGGGTTTGAGATTGGGATTGGGATTAGGATTATGAGGAGGATAGGGACAAGGATGAGGATTAGGAATGGGTTTGAGATTGGGATTCGGATGATGAGGGTTACTTATTATAAAATACACTAAAATACATTTTGTGTGTAATCGAAAAGTAAATATCAGCAAATTTCCTTTTGTCCCTATATGATCATTTCAGGTTAAGATGTTTGAGGCAACACTGACAAGATGCTTGCAGCTCTGCATCTCCCTGGCCATCGTGTCCAGCATTAATGGTACATGATGGAGAAAAGAAACATGTATTTGCCATTTCAAGGATTATTGTGCATGCGTATGATTACCTGATTATGCCTGTCTCTCAGGCAGGGTGATGGCTCCTCCACGGGTCGAGGCAGGATTGGATAAACCATTCACCCTGAGCTGCATGCTATCCAAGTCTAGAGCTGAGCAGGTGAAACAGGTACGCTGGCTGGATATGAAGAACCAAACACTCATTTCATACGTGCCAGGACAGCCGGAGACTGTAAGTGGCCAGCACCATGTGGAGCTGGGTGAAGGCCCGAAGGACTACAGCAAGGTACTAATCAAACGTGTCAGCTCCCGAGATGAAGGCTGCTACACCTGCATCTTCGACGTTTATCCCACAGGGTCAAAGGAAGGACAGACATGTCTCACGGTCACTGGTGAGTTTGGAGTACCGCAAATTGTTCAAAATTATTCCCATAATATTCCAGGCTACAAACTCTTGCACTAATCCAGACATGAGATTTTGTTCTGTGTACACTGTAGATTTCAGAGAAATCTTGTCTTTTAAACAAAACTTAGACTCGTATCTTGAGGTGAATGAATGTTTTTGTGTAAGTATTTTAGAGTCATAATAGATTTCAGATTTTCTGAGGTTGTGGAATGTTGGCCATACTTTCTACAAGATGTAAACCTGAGAGCATTTTATTCCTTAGTAAAGAAATTTGTCTCTGTCCAGTTCAGATGTTTGATGTTGAAGGTAGAAGTGTGTGTGAGGCTTTATTTTCACCAGAGGTTTCAATTGATATTTTGGTTATTTTCGGACTTTGCTTGAATTGAAAAGTTGCTGAGGTTGTTGTTGTTTTGTTGTCATGTGTTATATAATCAAAGCATTTTCTAATTAAAGATGTCTGTCTTTAACATCGAACTGAGCAAACTATGGAGTCCATCCAAGAGATTTTACATGAAAAATATTTAGATCAGCCAAACTGTCATCAGTCCTCATCCTCTTTCACGTCCAACACGGTCAGTCACAGGACTCACATGCCTTGGAGTAAAGCCACAACATAACATCAGCTTGCCTCTCACCCGGACATACAGGTGGTGTGGAGGAGATCCACATATGGCTATGATGATGATGAGGATCAATCTCAACTCATCAAACTCATTTTCTGACTAATCATTTTCATTTAGCAAGCTACAGAAGCTCTAATGTTTTTCCCAGACTTTTGTAATTTGGAATTAAACTGCATTTTATAAAAGAACTTCATTCCTCAGAGCTTGGATGACTGTATCCTGCTCAGTGCTTTTATTCAAACACCTGAACTTTGTTTTTTGTTTTGTTTTATAATGAGATGTATTTGATTATAAACTGTAGAGTATCTGTGGGTGGGTTAATGAGGGTGTGTCTATGCAAATTATTGTGTGTTTTATGTAAATTAGATGTTAAAGATTGTAAACTCTGGACATGTTTGGTTGGTATCAGTTTCCTACAGTGAAATGTTCTGAAACATTGGAGTGTCCCACCTGAGTCTTTGTAAACATCTGCCCATCTGTCTGTCTGTCTGTCTGTTTCTAGCCTCAGTGGTCCCTGGTGGGAATAAGACAGTGGTCAGAGGTAAGCAGGTGTCTCTGTCCTGTCTCTATGGCCTGCCTGAGAAGGTGAAGCAGATTCTGTGGCAGAAAGTGGCAGAACGTGGCATGATTCAGGAAGTGGCATCTTTTGCCAAACGCAGCGATCCTTTGATAGAGGAGAAATATGCAGACCGTATAAGTCTCACTCACACTCTATCAGACTCCCAGCTCACCTTTTATCCTGTGAAGACAGAGGATGAGGGCTGCTACACCTGCCAGTTCCACACCTATCCAGAGGGCATCAAGACCGCCACCTCTTGCCTCACCGTGTTTGGTACGTCACTCGTTATCCTTGTAAGGTAAAATCTGATGGAGATTATCAGCTTCTGTGTGCTGGGTTGAAAACAAGAATAAATGAAGCTGATTCTTGCTTGGTCTTGAGTAAACTGTATAGTGGAACATCACTGTAAAATAATTTACATCTCATGTAGAATAATAAACCTTGGCTAAGTCTTGGCTAAGATATCCTAGCAATGTCTGCTAACTTTAACAGCATTTTAGAACTAGGATCACATTAGGAATACTCAGCTCCTGTACTTGGGAACTTTCATATTTATATAGCACTTTGATACCCTGCAATTCAGCTACATAAACTCTTTAGAAAATAAGACGGGGAAAAAACAGCATGAAGGAAAAATCACTAAGTAGAGAAATAGCAATGAGAGTTTAATTAAAATTAAATTAAATTAAATTAAAATTATTTTTTTTTTAATTAATTTAAAAATTAAAGAACAATAATCAAGTTTGGGAAGATGCAGATCAGACACAGTAGCAGAAAAATAAAAAAATCAACATACAAAATAATAATAATAATAATAATAATAATAATAATAATAATAATAATAATAATAATAATATAAAGTAATTGAAATGGCAAGAGAAAATAGATGTATAATAGAATAAATTCTAAACGTTATCATAATATAATAGTAATAATAATGAAAGGTAAATATATAATATCATTTGAATACATTTAAATAACTCAAAATAACTAAACACACAGCCATTAATGTATAAAAAGCTGGCCACAAAAGTGAGTACACCCCTAAGTGAAAATGTCCAAATTTGGACCAATTAGCCATTTTATCTCCCCGTTGTCATGTGACTTGTTAGTGTTACAAGGTCTCAGGTGTGATTCAGGAGCAAATGTTTTAAATTTGGTGTTATCACTCTCATCCTCTCATACTGGTCACTGGAAGTTCAACATGGCACCTCATGGAAAAGAACTCTCTGAGGAACTATAAAAAAGAATTGTTGCTCTATGTAAAGATGCTGTAGGCTATAAGAAGATTGCCAAGACGATGAAATAGAGCTGCAGGATGGTGGCCAAGACCATACAGCGGTCGACCAAAGAAATTGAGTGCATGTGGTCAGCATCATAGCCCAAGGTTTTGTTTGATAAATAGACGTATGAATGCTGCCAGCATTGCTGCAGAGGTTGAAGGGGTGGAGGGCCAGTCTGTTAGTGCTCAGACCATAAGACGCACACTGCATTAAATTGGTCTGCATGGTTGTCGTCCCAGAAGGAGGCCTCTTCTAAAGATGATGCACAAGAAAGCCCGCAAACAGTTGGCTGAAGACAAGCAGACTAAGGACATGGATTACTGGAACCATGTCCTGTGGTGTGATGAAACCAAGATAAACTTATTTGGTTCAGATGGTGTCAAGGGTGTCAAGGGTGTGTGGCTGCAACCAGATGAGGAATACAAAGACAAGTGTGTCTTGCCTACTGTCAAGCATGGTGGTGGGAGTGTCATGGTCTGGGGCTGCATGAGTGCTGCCGGCACTGGGGAGCTACAGTTTATTGAGGGAACCATGAATGCCAACATGTACTGTGACATGCTGAAGCAGAGTATGATCAGCTCCCTTTGGAGGGGCAGAATTCCAACATGATAACGACCCCAAACACCAAGACGACCACTGCCTAAAGAAGCTGAGGGTAAAGGTGATGGACTGGCCAACCATGTCTCCAGACCTTAAACCTATTGAGCATCTGTGGGGCATCCTCAAACAGAATGTGGAGGAGCGCAAGGTCTCTAAAATCTTCCAGCTTAGTGATGTTGTCATGGAGGAGTGAAGGAGGACTCCAGTGGCAACCTATGATGCTCTGGTGAACTCCATGCCCGAGGGTTAAGGCAGTGCTGGAAAATAATGGTGGCCACACAAAATATCGACACTTTAGGCCCAATTTGGACATTTTCACTTAGGGGTGTACTCACTTTTGTGGCCAGCGGTTTAGACATTAATGGCTGTGTTGAGTTATTTTCAGGGGACAGCAGTATATATATATATATATATATATACTATATATATATATATATATATATATATATATATATACACTGTATATATACTATATATATATATATATATATACTGAACAAAATTATAAACGCAACACTTTTGTTTTTGCCCCCATTTTTCATGAGCTGAACTCAAAAAGCCTATTTCTCTCAAATATTGTTAACAAATCTGTCTAAATCTGTGTTAGTGAGCACTTCTCCTTTGCTGAGATAATCCATCTACCTCACAGGTGTGGTGTATCATGATGCTGATTAGACAGCATGATTACTGCACAGGTGTGCCTTGGGCTGGCTACAATAAAAGGTGACTCTCAAATGTGTAGTTTTACTGTATTGGGCAGTCAGGGGTGGTCCGAAAAGCAGTCAGTCCTTCGCATAGAGTTGATCAGGTTGTTGATTGTGGTGTGAAGTATCCAGCAACTGTGAGAAGTTACTGGATAATGGCAGGAACCGGAACATGCTGTCGTATATACTGTATGCTGATTCAGAGCATCCCAAACATGCTCAATGGGTGACATGTCCGGTGAGTTTGCTGGCCTGGGATGTTTTCAGCTTCCAGGAATTGTGTACAGATCCTTGCAACATGGGGCCGTGCATTATAATTCTGCAACATGAGGTGATGGTTGTGGATGAATGGCACAACAATGGGCCTCAGGATCTCATCACGGTATTTCTGTGCATTCAAAATGCCATCAATAAAATGCACAGGTGTTCGTTGTCTATAACATACACCTGCCCATACCATAACCCCACTCGATCCACAACATTGACATCAGCAAACCGCTCACCCGCGTAATGGCATACAGGCCATCTGCCTTGTACAGTGAAAACCAGGATTCATCCATGATGAGAACACCTCTCCAAAGTGCCAGACACCATCGAATGTGAGCATTTGTCCACTCAAGTTGGTTACGAAGATGAACTGCAGTCAGGTCGAGACCCCGATGAGGACGACCAGCATGCAGATTTGACGAGCTTCCCTGAGGCGGTTTCTGATAGTTTGTGCAAAAATTCTTTGGTTATGCAAGCACCAGCTGTCCTGGTCTCAGATGATCTTGGAGGTGAAGATGCTGGATGAGGAGGTCCTGGGCTGGTGTGGGTACAAGGCACACCTGTGCAATAACCTTGCTGTCTAATCAGCATCATGATACACCACACCTGTGAGGTGGATGGATTATCTCAGCAAAGGAGAAGTGCTCACTAACACAGATTTGGACAGATTTGTGAACAATATTTGAGATAAATAGGTCTTTTTTGTACATAGAAAAAGTCTTAAATCTTTGAGTTCATCTCATGAAAAATGGGGGCAAAAACAAAAGTGTTGCTTTCATAATTTTGTCCAGTGTATGGATTTTATGGTGTTTCATTAAAATTGAAACAAAAAGAGCACAGAAAGTTTTTATTTCAGATGTTCCTCTCTTTCCTAACAGAATAACTTCACTGAATAATTTATGATATGCGTTAATATGA
Source organism: Tachysurus vachellii (assembly GCF_030014155.1). Classification (NCBI taxonomy): domain Eukaryota; kingdom Metazoa; phylum Chordata; class Actinopteri; order Siluriformes; family Bagridae; genus Tachysurus; species Tachysurus vachellii. The sequence goes on from NC_083467.1 coordinate 26,265,120, forward strand.
AAAAGTGTACAAAAAGAGGTTAATGTAAATCATTGACCTTTTAGATTTATTCAGGTTTATTAGGATATGAGATGAACAGAAACACAAATTCAGGGCATTGTGCAGCTGGACAAAGTCTGAGTTAGACAAAGAACTTGGACAACTTACTGAGATATGAGTGAGTGAGAGAGCAAGAGAGAGAGAGAGAGAGAAAGAGAGCGTTGTGAACGTGAGGAATTGTAAGGAAGCTAAGACTGAAATGCATGATTGTGTTCTACACTGCCTCTCTGTGCTCTCATACCTCCTCCCTAGCTTTCTCTTTCTTTCTATTCGATCTGTTGTTCTATGCCAACACTCATGCTTTTGTGCACCAAGAAATCTCATTCTCAGTCTCTCGCTCATATTCTGTCCCACTCCGTCCCAATCTTACGTCAATCAGCATTCCAGAAATAAAATTATTATTTAAAATTTAGAAAACTTTCTTTTAGGAAACGAAATGTTATAAACAACACACTGCACCATGTCTGTAGTGTTTATGAAACCAATCTGTTCATGGAAGTGATAAATAAATCTCTGTGTCATGCTGTTATGGGAAAATAATCAATATTAACACATTTATTTATGAGTTATTTTCCCAGAACTGCACATTTTGAAGTGTTTTATTTCTCTTATAATTACATATTTAATGTTTCTCTCATGTTCTTTCATTCCCTTACCAGCGTCTCTTTAATCTCTCTCATCAAATTTCACAGAATTATTTTTGTAGTATTGACATAATGGCTCCTACCCTTTATTTATTTGTTTGTTTATTTGTTTGTTCGTTTGCCTATGGAGCTCAGATTTGTGGAGTAATATACTGTTGAAAGAACAGATATTTTTAAAAAAGTTTGCCAAATAACTTGGAAAAGTTTATCTACTCACTGATTAATTATAAACTGATTAATTATATAATAATTTTCTAACATATAGAGCTAAAACATTCAGCTGTTTAAATAATAATAATACGAAGAGAAATACAAAAAGGTGCTTGGCCCCCCAAGACCAATGCTTGGCCCCCTAATATTATACCAGCTCTGGCTTTGTGGTAAGATGGTTGGTGCAGTGGCTATCTAGCAGCAAAAGAAATGGCAAAACTGCAGAAAAGTCCAAGGAAAATCATTTATTTAATTGAGCCACCATTTTCAAACAGGTGTGACAGAAGCCAAGGCAAAATCTTGATTGAAAATCAAAATCTAACAAAAAAGTAAATAAAAAAACTATTCAAAGTACAACACATAACAAAAAATACAAAACGGAATAAATAGATGGTTGGCTACTGTTCCAACAAACAACTTCCATGTGCACCTTCCATGTGACTGCTTCTAAAGTAAAAATACAGAACTTGCCAAACGGTCTTGTGTATTTATTTAGGATGAACCATGTGTGATACATCACATTTTCTCCCTTTCTCTACCGCTGGATGGTCTAAATTGGGCATACGGGATAAGTAATCAGCAACAAAATTTTTCTTACCTGGACAGTGCTCAATTATAAATACATAGGGCTGCAGAGCCAGACACCAGCACGGTTATTCTTGAATTGCTATTCTGCATTGTTTGCATTCATTTCAGGGCGCGATGATCTGTCCTTAACGTGAATTCACGACCAAGCAAGTAATACCGCAGGGAGTCCACAGCCCAATCAATGGCAAGGCCTTCCTTCTCAATTGTTGAGTATTTCCGCTCTCTTTCAAAAAGTTTTCTGCTCAGAAATAGGACTGGTCTCTCCTCTGAGCCTCTCCTTGGACTAGTACTGCTCCCAAGCCAACATCAGAAGCGTCCACCTGTACAATAGAGAAATTAGGGCTCTGTAACACTGTTTCATGGCATAACAAATCTTTAAATGCATTGAATGCTTCTTCACACTCATTTGGCCAACAAAATTTAGCAAACTTAGCAAGTTTAGCAAACTTTAGCAAAATTTAGCAAACTTAGCAAACTCTTTAGAATGTCTACAAGATGCCGTAGATGTTCTTGCCAGGACCCACTGTATATCACCACATCATCAAGGTATGCAGCTGCATACTGGTCACAACCTGCAAGTACACGAACCATCAATCTTTGGTAAGTGGCCAGTGCTCCATGTAATCCAAAAGGCATAACTGTATATTGATATAGCCCTGAAGGAGATCGAAAGGCAATGTCGGGCTTGCAAGAGGGATTAAGGGGCACCTGCCAGTAACCTTTACACAGATTTAATAGTCATAAAGGATGCATTACCCAGTCTCTCAATCAACTCGTCAATACGAGGCATCGGATTCGAATCAAAGCATGATACACTATTTAGTTTTCTGAAGTCAGTGCAAAACCTAATTCTGTCGGAACTTAGAGCCCGTCTCCAAGCCAACACATCGCAGGGTGACCTCCACACTTAGACTTTTAATTAATAAAGACTGTTTTAGTTAGACTTAAATGATAAACTATAATTACTACAAGCAAAACACTGATAAAACTCCTCAGACCTGGATGAGAATGAGCAAACTTCTTTATTGTGGTCAATCAGCCAACAATTCTCTAAGAGAAATTGTCAAGTTGAAAGTAACAAAAGAAATCCCAAAAACCCAAAAAGAGCATCTTCATGAAGAGCATCGGCATGCAAAAATAAAAACAAAAACTCTCAACAAATACACAACTCTATTGTTATTAAAAATGTGCTCAAAAGAGCTTTACTTCCTGGTCAATGTTACATTTGCCTCTCAGTTTTTTCATGCCAGACGTCTTGAGGATTAATCCTTCATTCAACTACAATGAGTAAGTTTCTCCTTTGCTATTTTCTTCTATACATGATTTTTAATGATTATAAGTCATGAGTCTATGAGTCTGGTTTATGTCAAAAGTTATTATATTAAAAGAAAGCTCTTATCTATTTGTCATCTTATATTGTCACTATTGCTAAACTATTGCTGCTATAATGTTGTCACTATTGCTAAGCTATTGCTGCTATAATGTTGCTTGTGTACAAAAAATGGAGTTCTTTGATGACTCCTCTAACCTGCTAAATGCTTGAATTTTGTTATGATCTCAGCCTGTCCTTGCCCAGGCTGGGCTTGCTTACACATATCTCAAGCTTCCGTTCCTCTATCTCCTCTAACTCCCCTTATCTCCCCTTAGATCCTTCGCCTCGAGGTCAGCCAATTCATCCTGGTCGCACCATCAGGTCCTTACCTCACCATTCTCGTCCTTCTCCCTACCCAAGGCCAGTGCCTGCTGACGTCATGGCGAGCTATCGCCGCTTCCAGCTGCTTCATATCACCCATGAGCTCATTACGTGTCTGGAACAGCTCTATTCTCCTGACCTTCCTGAGCATCCTCATCTGCTGTTCCATATTGTGAGGGGGCCTCCTACTAGCACTTCCTCCTCTTAAACCCCTCTGGCTAACCTCGTGGAACTCAAACTGATGGCTGTCCTCATGTTGAGCTTTGCTACCCTGAGCTCGGGACTCCCATCTCTCCTCCTTGTCCCCCAGTGCCTCCTCATGCCCATATTCGTCCTCTAACTCCTGTCTTGGCATCTCCTTCCCCTGATCCTGGCCCTGGATCTCCAGATTACATTCCTTCTTCTCCCTCTGATTATGGCCCTGGATCTCTAGATTACTCCCCTACTTCTCCCTCTGATTACTAAGTTTGTTTATAATAAACATATAAACATTCTCTCTGACTCCAGTGTGGTTATTTTATTCTCTAGTTATATATTACCTTAAAATTATTACAACATGTGTCTTATGACCCTGTTTACATTATTTCTTCTCCTGTCTGCTAAGTTACTGTAATAGACAGTTCCTCTTCCACCCTCTGACTTCTGGTTAACATTATATATATATATATATATATATATATATACAGTATATATATACAGTACAGTATATATACATATATATATATATATATATATATATATATATATATATATATATATATATATATATATTGCCTTGGTATTAATATAATAATACTATTATAATATACTCTCTTAAGGTTCAAGGATTTTTCACAACAATTCCTCCGTCATTTTTACGGACCAGTAGTATAGGACCACTCACTTTTCGATGCTTATGTAATCCCCATTTCCAACATGGTCTTGATCTCAGTCTTTAACTGTTCTACCATCTTCTCCAAGACTAGATAGGATTTCTGTTGTATAGGGGTAGTGTCTTTCAGGATGATATTGTGTGTGAGAATCTCAGTCTCAGTCTCTTTCCTGGAAGAGAGAGGGAAAAGATTGAAGTACCTCAGTTAGCTGCTGTTGTTTTTGGTTATTCAAATGTGAATAACATTCTGGGGCATCCTGTATTGACCAAACTGGTTCCATATCTGGTTCATCCTCTTCTTCCACTATGGCCCTCACCATCATCACTTGGTCTTTAACATTCTTGGGACCTTTGAGGTCATACACATTCTCCTTGAATTCTCTCAGAAGATTAACATTGTCCCGCATCTGTAATATATATGAAGCAATACTGCACTGGGCTGGTTTCTCTGCTATGCACCCTTCCTTGAACATGTCCACGGGGCCACAAACTTGCCTGCCAAACAAAAGTTCAAAAGGTGAGAAACCGGTTGAACACTGCGGGACCTCTCTATAGGCGAAAAGAAGAAAAGGAATCCATTTATCCCAATCCCTCCCAGACTCATCAACAAGCTTCTTAAGCATGTTTTTCAAGGTATATAAACAGTTCTACAAGACCATCTGTTTGAGGATGAAATGGTGTAGTTCTGATTCCCTTAATGCCTAGATGTTTATACAACAGCTTCATCACATTAGCCATAAAGTTTGTTCCCTGATCAGTGATAATTTCAGATGGAACTCCAACCCGTGAAATTAAGTCAACCAAACATCTCACAATATTTTAACTTGGACTGAACGCAAGGGGTAGACCTCTGGATATCGGGTAGCATAGTCACAGATCACCAATGCAAATTGGTGACTCGAACTACGCTTCACCAAAGGACCTATTATATCCATACCTATATGATCAAATGGAGTTTCAATAATGGGCAAAGGTTGCTGTGAACCGGTGCTACCATTTGACATTTAGAAGAGGTTTTACAGTATTATTGCACATCATGGTACATTTTTGGACAATAAAATCATTGACTGACTTGCTCTTATGTTTTCTGTTGTCCTAACTGCCCTGACCAAGGATGGTATGCCCCAAATGTAAAATCATTTGATGCAGTGCATTGGGTACCACTAATCTAGGACTCTCTGCCTGCCAGGTACAAAAGGTTGTTCTGTAAAATGTACCGCCCCCCCCAAACTTGGGTAACCCAACTGGCTTACCATCCACTTCACACACTTTTGCAAACAAGGGTTGTAAGCAACATCTCCATTTTGTAACTCCCTAAAATTGTCAGGAACCTGCCAATGGGAATTAATCAACTCAGACCCAGAGTAAGGAAAATTTGGTAAGCTCTGTTGTACTTTACCCTTCCCCCTATGCTTTTCTTGTCATCTCTGTCTTTTACTTTTTGTATCCTTCCCCACATTAGAAAATAATTCAGCATCAGCATTGGGAAGGGGTTGTAACCCTTTAGTCTGGGACCTTGTAACTACTGCACACATTTTGGATGCTGACCCCACCAAATCAGTTAAACAAGTAAAATCTTCCCCAACACCACATCATATGGTAGTTTCTCAACCACCCCCACCCTTAACAAGTATGCTTGTTCTTCTATAACAACAGAGACTTCAGCAGTTAGATAAGTTTTTTATCCCTATGTACACATCCCAAGCAGACGGTATCACCAAATTTCAACATTTCACAGTTTAGCAAGTCAGTTTGTGTACTACCTGTATCAACCAAAGCCTGGGCAGGCTGACCATTTACAGTTACCATTATAAGGTGGCTATGTTTCTTGGTAGATGATGATGATTCATCAAAGCACTCATTCCTGGGAACATTACACATTAGTCACTTTGGGTTTTTTAAGGGGACAAAGTGAAGCCTTATGTCCAGGTTGTTGACAATATAAACAAATCAAAGTTGCATTAGAATGTTTCCCCAACACTGCCATAGTCTTATCAATAGGCTCCTCAACTTTACCCTTGCCCACAGTCACAGTACCTTTGTTGGTTTGTGGTGGGTCTCGATGTGCAGCCATGTATCTCTCAGCCAACCTAGCAGCTTCCTCACCAGTCAGTGGTTGTTTTTTTTTTGACCCATACTCTCACGTCAGGACACAACACTCTTAGATACTGTTTCAATATGATGGTTTCTCCCAGCTGTTCCTTTTCCGGTCGCATCCACCTCTTATACAAGCCCTTGATGCGGTTGTAGGTCTCACTTACACAGTCTCCAGTTGGTACCGTCAGAATCCTGAAACACAGACGATATGTCTCCTCAGTCACATTGTACTTGGCCAGCACTGCAGCTTTGATGTCAGTATAAGATCCGGAACATTGTTCATCCATGCCCACATAGGCCTCCAGAGCTTTGCCTGTTAACAAAGTTACAGTACCACTCAGGCTGCCCACTCATTGGTTTGCCATCCCCACCTTCTAGCAATGCGTTTGAACCGCACAAAGAAGCTCTCCACGTCCTCACCTTCCGCAAAATCAGGAATTCGAGGTTCATGATAACATCTAAAAAGGTGCTACCGGTGGTGGAGACATACCTGGCAGATGGTCCTCAGGTTGAGTTGCATGAGGTTCTGAAAACATGGTTCTTCCTCCTGGTGCTTTCCGAAGTGGTCTGGGTGGGGTCACCACATGTTCAGTCTCAGGACATGGCACATTCCTCATATGAAACAATTCCATCACAGCCTCCTCCACTATCACAGCCTCCGACTCCAAATCACCCGCTTGAGCTTTGACAGTGTCCTCCTCCCCTTCAGAGAACAGGATTGGATGCGCTCAGGTAATCCTTTGAGGACATCCATGTCCTCTAACAGCCATCTTGCGGTTTCAGATTTTCCTCTTCTACTGTCAGTAATGCCACAAAGACTTCACATCCCACTTCTGACACCATTAGATGTGGTAAGATGGTCGGTGCAGTTGCTAAAGAAATGGCAAATCTCCAGAAAACCAAAAGAAATGCCAAAACTCCAGAAAAGTCCAAGGAAAAATATCTTATTTAATTGAGCCACCATTTTCAAACAGGTGTGACAGAAGCCAAGGCAAAATCTAGATTGAAAATCAAAATTTCACAAAAAAGTAAATTAAAAAAATAACAAAGTACAACTCAACACATAACAAAAAATACAAAACGGAATACATAGATGTTTGGCTACTGTTCCAACAAACCAAATACTGTTCCCCCTCCTTCAATGTTTCCTTTGTTCTTTTATAATCTTGGTCTCCTCCCTTCATATTCAAACGGACCAATCATAACACTCCATTTGTTACCAACAGTATATTTTACACTTCACAGATTTTTTTCCCGGGGGCACGGTGACTTAGTGGTTAGCATGTTCGCCTCACACCTCCAGGGTTAGGGGTTCAATTCCCGCCTCCGCCTTCCTCCGGGTTTCCTCCGGGTACTCCAGTTTCCTCCCCCGGTCCAAAATTGTCCATAGTGTGTGTGATTGTGTGAGTGAATGAGACCGTCCAGGGTGTATCCTGCCTTAATGTCTTATGACGCACATGAGATAGGCACACACTCCCCGTGACCCGAGGTAGTTCGGATAAGTGGTAGAAAATGTGAGTGAGTGAGTGAGAGTGAGAGATTTTTTTTCCACTTTACAAGTCACACCAAAATAATGTCTACCTGTAATCAAAGGCATTGTCCTTTAATAAATCACCAAGATATATACATACAAGACATTTCAATCCATGCATGCTTAATTAGGCAACTGCTCCCCTACAGGATGCTATAAAACTGGTTTCACGGGCCACTCCTTTTTAGGCTTTGCCAGAACTGGTAAGACACAAAAACCTTCAAATTAATATTCAAACATTTATTGATTTCTCCTTACATTGTATGCTTCACATTGCTAGCAGTCACCATGGAATGTGCACCTTCCATGTGACTGCTTCTAAAGTAAAACAAGCACAAAATAAAGAACTTACCAAACGGTCTTGTGTATTTATTTAACCTGAACCATGTGTGCTCCATCACAGGCTTTTTTCCAGGGTTTTTTCCTCTTCATTTTCAGTTTGTTTTTGACCCGAGCAAAACCGGATAATTATTACAAAAGCTGCAGTAAAATGTGCTGCTACTAAAGAATTTTAAACAACACACAACCAACACAAATATTCAGCATTTATAGTGTAGAAAGACACTTCCATGAAGCGGAGCAGGTCTTACGATCATCTGAGTGGATTGTTCTGTGTAATGCCAGATTCAACACACAGGATTTCTATCTAAATGGATTCCAGACATTATACACACACACACACACACACACACACACACACACTCCCAGTCTAACATTGTCTGATCTAATAGATGTTATGTTTTCTCCAGAAATAAAAATTCACATGCTCTACTCATGTGTTTCTGCTTTTTCTCTGCAGTTCTCCCCAAACCTCAAGTAAGCTACAAAACCACATCTCCAGGTGTGATAGAGGCGAACTGCACTGCTGTGGCTCGCCCCAAAGCTGAGATCGTGTGGAACGTGGAGGGGGATAACAGGACGCTGGGAGCCCCGGTGTCCACAGTCACGCAGCAGGATGACGGGACGACACTGGTCATCAGCACGCTGATGGTACAGGCCAGCCTGCTGAAGGACATATCCGTCAAATGTCTTGTCCACCACAAAGGCCTGGAGTCGGCCATCGCCGTGTCGATGAACACAAAGAGTGAGTGTAGCTTTAACCTGTAGGAAAATAAACATCTTAACACTGATATAAATAAGTACAAATTGTTAATGTATAAAGCAGTTAAAATAAAATAAAAATAATGAAGTTTGATAAAAACATGCTCTGAGGTAACCATGTATGAGCCAATAGGAGAAAGTCAGGGGTGGGGCCTGTTGAGTAAATGTTTTAACACATTTTACACACAAACCTACAGGAAGCTGTTATTCTTTAAAAGTGCTGAACGACATCAAGAGCTACTTTTAATCTCACTTTAAACACGGAGAAAGAGTGGGTTAAAACATGTCAGGATCCAGCCCGGACTTTGGCCACGTGCTTTTGTTTATGTTCGGTGTTCATGTGTCTGCCCTGCCCTTGTCTCTTCCTCCCCGCCTCTGCACACCTGTTCCTTATGTGTCTAATTGTTATTAATATTTAGTTGAGCCGTGTTGCCTTTATTAGCACGGAATCCTTGTTGTCATTTGCCTTCCTTTGTTGTCGTTTGTCTTCCTTTGTCATCTTGTCTCTAGTCTGTGTTCGTGTTTCGTGTTTTTTATTTAATAAATCCAGTTTATTTTTACGCTATCCTGCATTTGGGTCTGTTTTTATCCCCACATTGCTGACAGAAGGATTCCGCCACTTTAAGACCAAGCAGGATAGCGTCAGCCTGGACCGGCTCTGTGGGAATTTTTTTTTCTTTCTTTTTTTTTCCCGGATTATGTTTTTCCCCTGGACTGTTGGGTTTTTTTGTTCGGTCCACAGTTGTTCCGGTGAGGGACGCCGCCCCGCTTTCAGTTTCCTCGGGGGAAGCCACCTCACTTCCTACCTGTGGACGGTGTCACAGCCCGGTTTTGTTTTCTTTCTCAGTGTCCTGTGACATCGCCCCACACCTGTCCGCAGGGGGTGTTGCAGGCCCAAATTCTGTCCCAAGGATATTTTTTGTTTATTTTTTGCTCCGTGGCGGAGGATTTTTTTTCCCGCCCTCCCCCCTTTTCTGTTTTTCAAGACTTGGGTCTGGCCACGGTGTGTCGGGGGTTGTGCTCAGCCCTTCAGCTCGGCTGTGGACATCGCTCGGCCCTTCAGCTCGGCTCTGGACGTCGCTCGACTGTGGACGTTGCTCGGCCCTCTCTGGCTGTGCCGCCCTGTGCCTTGCTCCCCCCACCTGCCTCGCCTTGTGCCTTGCTACCCCCACCTGCCTCACCGTGTGCCTTGCTCCCCCCTCCTGGATCTCGCCGGGATCGTGGTCCCCTCAGATACGGGATTGGCGCATCGGGAGCCGCGCCTTGAGGGGGGTACTGTCAGGATCCAGCCCGGACTTTGGCTACGTGCTTTTGTTTATGTTTGGTGTTCACGTGTCTGTCCCGCCCTTGTCTCTTCCTCCCCTCCTCTGTAAACCTGTTCCTCATGTGTCTAATTGTTATTAGTATTTGGTCGAGCTGTGTTGCCTTTAGCAGCACGTAATCCTTGTTGTCATTTGTCTTCCTTTGTCATGTTGACTCTTGTCTGTGTTCCTGTTTCGTGTTTTTTATTTAATAAACCCTGTTTATTTTTACGCTATCCTGCATTTGAGTCTGTTTTATCCCCACGTTGCTGACACATGTGTTAGCTTAGTGAGAGAATATGAATGGAAAGGATTTCATTTCTCAACTTCTCTTGATTTTGATTTCATCTGTATTACTGACAGTACTGAATCTAACCTAGAGAACACACACTGAAAACTAGAAACATGTAATCAGTCAGATTTACGAATATTTTGAGCAAAGACATGATTTTGTTCTTTATAATAAACTGAAAACTTAATTTAAACCTGTTTCTAAAGACTAGATTGAAAGATGTAGAGCAAACATGCTAAATTTTCCACAGAATTCATGTAAACCAGTGTAATGTAGTTCGCTGATACAGGTACTAGCTAGATCTGGTAAAAGTGTCATCATGGTTACACTGGTGAGAAACTAGGCTAGTTAGTGTCCAGCATTCTGACCAGCTTTTTTCTGTGAACATAAAGTATTTTAGCAGATCTGATGATTATAAAATGGTCTACATAATACTTTATGCCCAGTTTTACTTTTGTTGTTCAGCTCATCTTTTGGTTTTTTTTCTGACCACATTCTCACACTTCAGCTCACACTAAAGCAGGAACGAATATCATCTGGTGCTTTAAAGCCAGGAAAACAGAAGAAAAGTTTCTCTCAAAGAGGAACATTTTGGAGAGAGGCCGACATTACACACACCACACACACCAGCCATAGATGATTATTATTCAATGTGCTCAAGTAAGTTGTATAAAGTTGTGTCAGATGAAAATGGCCGCTCAGAACGTCAACTGTAAAAAAAAAAAAAAAATTTAATGAGTTAAAGTGAATAGTTACTGTGAGTTTCCTCTTTAGAGCAACATACAGACTTGTTCTCTTGTTAAATCTATAACAGACTCTGAGGTCAACATACCTGTCAGCATATCGCTAACAAAAATCAAATCAATGTCCCCCCCACTCTGTAATCTATATCCATAGAATATCCATAGAATACATAATACGGCACCCCATATCAGTGCAGTAGAAAAAGAAAGAATGCACGTATTGGTTAATTAAACATCAATATTGCTCGAGTAGAAACAAGGGCTGTGATTAGACATGTATAAAATGTCAGTGGTGTTAGTGAGAGAATATGAAGAGATTCATAAATCTCCTTGTTTTAAGTTTTAAGTAACATGCAGTCAGTAAGATTAAAGAAAAAACCTTTCTCAACAAAATGTTTTTGTGTTTCTTAGTTTAATCTTAAACATGTTTCTAATGTGAATGTATTCATTTCTTAGCTCTGTCTTTGATATGTTTTGTACACATAAGCCTTCGGGCATGAGGAAGTGTTGTGTTTTAATTTTTTAATTAAAATGAGATGAATAACTGGATCATGTCTCTCAGTTGGAACAGCTCTGGCCATCCTGATCTCGGTGACTGCGGTGGCCTTCCTGCTGATCATCTGCATGTGTATCTGCCTGTGGAAGTGTGTTCTACGCAGTAATGGTAAGCCTGTGTGTGTTTGTGTGTGTGATTCCATTAGCAGCCTTATACTTGTGCACTATTAATCTCTTAACACAGTGAGATTAAGAATGGCATGAGGAAGTCCGCTCCACAGGGTCAACATCCTGTCGGATTTTTGGATCATTTCCTAAACCAGTAGCCCTCAGTTTTGAGTCCTCGGTTGTGGGACTGAGTATGTATAGTATAATGAGTTTGAATGGACCCCTGGTGTGTTCTAACCCTGACTCAAAAGAGAGAAACAGGAAGTGTTTCCTGTACTCACTCTACAGAAGGTCAGCACTTAAGCTAAAACGCTCACTGTGAGTATTTTATGTGTTTAAATGTCTTTCGTGAAGTGAAGCCACAACCTTCATGTGAAATTCTTTGTTAAATAAAGAGAGAAGAGACCCAAGAGACTGAAGTTCAGATACTGTACATCAGATGCATCTACGTACAGATTCCAGGTGAGAGCCACTGAAGCCAAAACGTAGACGCATCCAAAAAGCCCTAATTAAATATTACTATCTCATCATTTACACAAGTTTTTTTTGTACACACTCACACACACCACACACACATGTAGGGTCTCAGTAAGCACAGCCTGATGGTTCTTGTTTCCTGTATGGCTCTGTAATAGACTGCCCTTTAGTGCTCCGGGGAGATTTCAGTGACTCCTCACAGCTGGACTCATGTAGTCATGTCTTATTGACAGTCACTCAGAGCTTCTCTCTAAGTGTGAAATAAATGTGTGGCAGCTAGAAAAGTAGAAGTATATTTTTAACAGACTTCTGACACAGGAAGACTCTTTACACAAGTTATGTCATTCAGCTTTATGGTCAGATCTTCATCAGTGAACATCTGAAGACTTCAGCAGGAAGGAATTAGTGTTAAGTCTTTAATGATCTCAGAAATGACTCTGACCTGTTAGTTCCTCAGGAGCTCTTGGTTCCACAACTCCATTAGACTATAAACTGTAGAAATTACATTATTTAAAGTGACATTATTTCCTCTCAAGGTTTCTTCCTCATATCATCTCAGGGAGTTTTTCCTCATCACCATCACCACAGGCTTGATCATTATGGAGAGATGTTAGAGATAAATAGTAATTTAATTTGAAACTTTTATTTTTTTTTATTATGTTTAAATTCTGGTAGAAAAACATATTTAATTTTCTATCAGGTCAGAGGAGTTTCTCTGTACTGTGACAAGCTCTGTCTTTAAAGTAGAAGCCGCTGAGAGACTGGTCATTTATCGCTGCTCTAACGTAGTTATGAACAGGAGATTTCACAGACATTCCATGAATCAAACATTTGGTGCATTAATCAGCGTCAGGGTGTGAACAGTAACTTCGCCCCATCTCACTTCCCTGCTGTTCAGTATTTTACTACAGAATCATGAGTGTTTTTTTCTTGAACTATCTTTACTTTAAGCAGCATATTTCCATAAATTAGGAAACTGAACTCCACCAAGACCTCTTTAGGGAAGTGAGTGAGCTCATATCCTGTAACCATTATTTTATTTTTAATACAAACTTAATGACCTCTAATGCCCATTGTGTTTAAGTGTGTGTGTGTGTGAGAGAGAGAGAGAATCCGTTTTGGTTCTGGTCTTTTCTGAAACCTTAAGCATAAGCTGAGGGTATTTTATTTTAACGCTTCCACATTTAACATTAGAGCCTCCTCTCATGTTTCTTTTTATTAATAGCCTCCTCTCATGTTTCTCATGTATTTTTCATATTAACCTTAAATAAGCTTTTAAAAGTCCTTGAGAACAGAAAACAGCTTTGATTGAACTATTACATTACTGTACAAATGTAAAGATAATGAATTGAAACCTTTATGTGTTCAAAATTGTAAAGACGAGGAAACAGTAAGGAAGGAAAGCCAAAGTATTTGTCAGATATTGCAGGAATGTGCGAGAAACAAATTATCAGGATGTGGGATTTTTAATTCCTATCACTCAGCTCAAGTTTATAGACACACCATGTATACAGAGTGCAGTTTCAGACACATCCATAAACACCAGGGTCTGTATTCATAATGATCTCAGAGAGCTCCAAATTCAGCTTAAAAATCTCTAACTGTGAATCTTATCTTAAGAGTGATTCAGGAGAGGAGTTTAGAGTTAGAGAGGAGGGGGTGGAAGACTGTGATTGGTTGTACAATGATATAAAAATAGGAGAGCTTTAAAATCTGGTCTATTATAAACCTTCACTTTGTCTCTATGTTAAGATATTTGAGACTTTATCGTGTAGATATTACGTTCGTGACCGATCATATTAGAGATGTTCTAACATCTGTATATAATAAATGTATCCATCCATCCATCCATCTTCTACCGCTTATCCGGGGCCGGGTCGCGGGGGCAGCAGTCTGAGCAGGGACACCCAGACTTCCCTCTCCCCAGACACTCCCTCCAGCTCCTCCGGGGGAATACCGAGGCGTTCCCAGGCCAGCCGAGAGACATAGTCCCTCCAGCGTGTCCTAGGTCTTCCCCGAGGCCTCCTCCCGGTTGGACATGCCCGGAACACCTCCCCAGGGAGGCGTCCAAGAGGCATCCGGAACAGATGCCCGAGCCACCTCAGCTGACTCCTCTCGATGTGGAGGAGCAGTGGCTCTACTTTGAGTTCCTCCCGAGTGACCGAGCTCCTCACCCTATCTCTAAGGGAGCGCCTAGCCACCCTGCGGAGGAAACTCATTTCGGCCGCCTGTATCTGGGATCTTGTCCTTTCGGTCATGACCCAAAGCTCATGACCATAGGTGAGGGTAGGAACGTAGATCGACTGGTAAATAGAGAGCTTTGCCTTGTGGCTCAGCTCTTTCTTCACCACAACAGACCGGTATATCGACCTCATCACTGCAGAAGATACACCGATCCGCCTGTCGATCTCCCGCTCCATCCTTCCCTCACTCATGAACAAGACCCCAAGATACTTAAACTCCTCCACTTGAGGCATTGGCTTTCCACCAACCTGAAGGGGGTAAGCCACCCTTTTCCGGCTGAGAACCATGGCCTCGGACTTGGAGGTGCTGATTCTCATCCCTGCCGCTTCACACTCGGCTGCAAACCGTCCCAGTGCACACTGAAGGTAGTGATTTGAAGAAGCCAACAGGACAACATCATCTGCAAAAAACAGAGACGAAATCACGTGGTCCCCAAACCGGACTCCCTCCAGCCCCCGACTGCACCTAGAAATCCTGTCCATAAAAATAATGAACAGGACCGGTGACAAAGGGCAGCCCTGCCGGAGTCCAACATGCACCGGGAACAAGTCTGACTTACTGCCGGCAATGCGAACCAAAGTCCTGCTCCGGTCATATAGGGACCGGACAGCCCTTAGCAGAGGGCCCCGGACCCCATACTCCCAGAGCACCCCCCACAGATCACCATGAGGGACACAGTCAAATGCCTTCTCCAGATCCACAAAGCACATGTGGACTGGTTGGGCAAACTCCCATGAACCCTCCAGCAACCTGGTGGGGTATAGAGATGGTCCAGTGTTCCACGACCGGGACGAAACCCGCATTGTTCCTCCTGAATCCGAGGTTCGACTATCGGCCGGATTCTCCTCTCCAGTACCCTGGCATAGACTTTTCCGGGGAGGCTGAGGAGTGTGATCCCCCTGTAGTTGGAACACACCCTCCGGTCCCCCTTCTTAAACAGAGGGACCACAACCCCAGTCTGCCAGTCCAGAGGCACTGTCCCCAGCCGCCATGCGATGTTGCAGAGGCGTGTCAAAAAAGACAGCCCCACAACATCCAGAGACTTGAGGTACTCAGGGCGGATCTCATCCACCCCCGGTGCCTTGCCACTGAGGAGCTTCTCAACCACCTCATTGACCTCAGCTTGGGGGATCGACAAGTCCTCAACTGAGCCGTCTGCCTCTGCTTCCTCAGTGGAAGGCATGTCGGTGGGGTATTTTTCAATAACATGCATAATAAATGTAATGTAATGTAAACATCTCCGACACAGAGCAGAATTGTCATAGAGACAAATTATATAATTTCTGATGCTGTGGCATTTTGTATATGTGTGTGTGTGTACAGTGTCACTTGAAAGTTTGTGAACCATTTAGAAATGTCTATATTTCTGCATATATTTGACCCAAAATATCAAAAGATTTTCACACAAGTTTTTATTCTGGAAAATGTTCCAATATTATATATGCAAAAGTATGTAAACCTCTAGTTCAGTCAGGACCACTTTGTCAAAAGAAGGTTTATTAAGCGATATGCATACAGTTAGTGTTGGCGGTATGGTTCTGTTGTGGGCAAATTTTCCCGCGCGCCTTCCGTGCGCATGCATGGAGGGAGCGGGGAGAGCGGCGGCTGGAGAATCAAAGAGACCCCCCAGTGCAACAGGATCAGAACCATGGCATGAATGTTATTGAAAAGTTCACTTGCAGTTTGAAAAAGAAATAGATTGGTGAATAGAATAGGGGAGAGAGGGAGGAGAGGGGAAGGGAAGGGAGAAGAAGAAGGGAAAGAGACGCGAATACATGAAGGTGACATAATGGACCGGACGACGGGTTCTGGCTGGGAGGAGTCGGGGCTGGAGGAGGGATTAGAAATGCAGCAGCAGCAGTGCGCGAGAGCGTCTTGAGAGAAGGGAATTTAAAGGGTCAGAAATTTTTTTTTTTTTGCAGCCGATTAGGGATTGGGGGAAGCGTCGCCCGGGCAGGCGGACTATGCAAAAGCGCGTGTTTGCGACTGGCAGGTGGGGTCGAGCATACGGTCATGAAGAGAGGGGGGGGGTGAATTCGCTTGTGCAGCGCAATTAATGATCAGGGGAAGCGTCACCCTGGGCTGGGCTGATGTGCATATTTGCAACAAGCATGCTGCTTTTGAGGACGAGTGTGCTGTACATTCGCCGGATATTGAGGTGACGGGTAGGGGAAGCGTGCGCCCTGAAGGGACTCGGGTGCTCTTGTGCTGATATTACATACTTGTCCGGAGCTGTGCTGCGATCGGGGGAAGCATCACAACAAGCATGTTGCTGTGGTCGGGTAGGCTGAGTGCGGATCTTAGGGGGTAAGCTAAATACTCCCCTGCAACTGCAGCAACAGCAGTTGAATATCCACTAGCTGTAGTGGAAGCGGCTGGGGAAGCGTGCGCCCAGAGACTCGGCTGCATGAGAGGTTGATATTCAGGCATACGGGGTGAAATGCAAAGAACTAGGCAGGAATGGAGGAAGAAGGAGAAGAAGGGAGAGAGAGAGGGGGAGAGAGAGAGAGAGAGAGAGAGAAAGAGAGAGAAGGCACATCAGGATGACATATTGTGATCAGATGGAGTCCATGACTTTTTGCGCATCTAACGTGTCCTAGATTCCCAGACGCACGTAGCGTTTGAATGCTGCAGAAGACCATCGGCCCAGACGTTTTAATGTGGGGATTGTAGTGACCGAGGCTGTCGTTGTAGCTGCTCCGATGCGGAAGGAGTGAGATGTGTAGAGCTCTGGAGAGAGGCCGGTTCGTCGGGGCGTGCGTGAGGGCGAAAACCCAGATACCGGGACATGGAATAGAAAGGGCAAAAATCAGTATTAGTGCAAGCAATAATTACTGAAATGCTTTTAGAATCTCGGTCAGATTTTGAGTGCTTTAGAAAAATAGAAAAGTAATGTTCGTCAAGGGTGATATCAGACACTGTGAGGTCATAGGAGGCATCGAAATTATTGGTGCGTGTGGTGAATTCACCGACCCTGAGGAACCCATTGAAAGCGCAGAGAAAGACAGCTTCCAAGAGTGAATCCACCCTGCCTCAGTTTAGTGACCAGTTTTTTAACTAGTGCTAGAGTGAGAGGGAGTCGTTTGTCTTTGCCTTTTGGTGTTTCTTTTCTGATGCCATCGAGGAGCAGGCGGATGGATGGATGCCCCAGCAGACTGCAGACGGATGGGTCCAGGCATCTGAGGTGGAATTGGATGCCTGAAACTTGACTTTTAATGGAGGATGGTTGCATTTTTTTTGCTAAGAAACAACGCATGATAAAAGCGCTCACGATTGCGACGTTAACTGGCAAGACAGGGACTGTAAAATAAGCGCTGAAGCTAGAGAAGCGAGTCCACGCTGGAGTTGTACATTTTTAATGTGGATTTAGCTATACTTGATCTCATGTACTGTGAAGCTGCAGAAAGGTAAGACTGCAAAGTAGAGCTCAGTCAAGGACAGTCAGGCTGAATGCTGGGCAAGGCAGGCTCAAAGGAGAGGCATCTGGGCACAGTGTTTTGAACTCCTGAAATTTGAAACGAGACAGGCAGTCAGCTATAGTATTATCGAGGCCAGGTATGTGAGCTGCATGCAGCGTGAAGCTACTAGTAATGCATGTCACCGTAAGGCGCCTTAGAAACTTATTGATGAAGGGGACTGAGGAGCGCCCTTTGTTAATGATGTGGACGGTTGCTTCATTATCGCAATAGACGAGGATTTGTTTCCTGCACCACTGGCTACCCCAAAGGATGCACGCCACGACGATGGTGTATAATTCTAACAAAGCTGTGGACAGGACGTTAGGGGGGAGAGCTGACAATTCTTTTGGCCAAGTGCTGGTGAACCATTGGTTATTAAAAAACCCTCCAAATCCTCTCCAGGGAGTGGCGTCGGTAAAGAACTTGAGCGCAACGGAAGTTTCTACCGCGTCATTGTGAAAGAAAGAAATTCCGTTACATCCTTCACATAAGAGGGACCAGAAATGCAGTTCGGATTTGCAGCCTGCATCCAGCTTAATAGAATCGTGCAGATACTCAACTGTTTTAGAGATATCGAGGAGTCTAGAAATGAAAGAGCGACCTTGCGGGATGATCCGCATAGCGAAATTTAAATGTCCTAAAAAAGATAGCAGTTCTTTTTTTTGTAATACCGTCCCGTAGCAAGATGTCTTTTAAGGCTTTCCTAATGCGATCGAGTTTATCGGCGGGCAGCAAAGCTTGCATGAGGTTGCTGTCTAAATTAATCCCGAGGAATTCTAATATGTTTGATGGACCCACAGTTTTTTTTATCTGAGAGGGGGATACCTAGCTTTTTGAAAGTTTCTTTTATGATGTTAATGCATCACTCTGGTTGAGAGTTTGGGTAGTCTACGACGAGAAAATCGTCCAATAGGTGAAGGATGAATGGCAGCTTGCAATTATTTAAGAGAATCCAGCAGAGCGCTTCTGATAAACTATCAAAGACGCGAGGGCTGCTGCGGCAGCCGAATGTGAGTCTGACGGTGAAGTACATTTTGAGGTGCCATTGAACTCCGAACAGGCCATTGGGACGGATGGAGCGGCATAATTTTAAAAGCGTCTACGACGTCGGCTTTGCCCAGCCATGCACCTTTGCCGGCTATTTTGATGAATTGTATAGCGTTGTTGACCGAAGCGTAGAACAGGGAAAAGTTAGCTAGAGGGATCAAGCTGTTAATACTAGGAACATGAAGGTTGTTATGAGGAGCTGATGAGTCTATGATTAGATGTTTTTTCTCTGAATACTTCCTTGTCGCTACGCCTAGAGGGTTAATCCTAAAGACTGGAAATGGGGAATTGTCGAAGGGGCCGATCATGTATCCTTTATCTACCTCTCTAGCCAGAAGACTATCGACTACTTCGGGTTCTTTGAGGGCGGACTGAAGATTGTTTCAGATGTAAGAATGAAGGGGGAGCGTAGTCAAACTGGCCGTAAAACCGTGAACGAGTCTGGTAGTCAAAAAACGTATAAAACAGCGATTAGGATGCTTCATCAAAGCTTTGTTAAGTTCGGGAACGTTGACAGGCGTTGGCTTTCTTTTCTCTTTTTGGAGGGAGCACGCATCCTCCTGGGACATACGGACTTTGGATGCCCGTCTCCGCAATAGCTGCAAGCGTGGATAAATTTACAATTGGGAAACCTGCACACATTTTCATTGAAATTATAACACATGGGAGTATGAATCATGGGTTTGACCTTTTCTTCATCGTTGGCTTTAAGTAAGCGCTCTGCCGAGGTAGTAGGTTTAGCGGATCTCGGGCATAGAGAAGGGGTGTGCGTGAAAGCGCCGCATAGGGAGGAAGACAGCACGCAATGACCGGTAAAGTGTCTACTGATGAGAGCTAGGTCCACTGCCGACCAGTCCAGTCTTTGGTTGAACCTATGGATGAACGTGGCTGACTTGGCTGAGAAAGATTTGTGGTATTCGTAAAAAAGGTTCCCGCCGTAGGTCATAGCGAGGTCTGAAAGGGCAACAGGTGCTGGGAGGGCCGTTGCTAGGGTCCCGCGCGGAAGGAGGTTGAGACCCGTGTTTGCTGGTGTAGAAGAAGCCGGAGCATCAGGGACCAGAGGAGTGGGATTTAACGACGCAGAGGCCACGTTGGGGATGGACGAGGGTTGGTTTTCCAGGGCTTGGATCCTGGAGTCTAGATTAGAGATGGACAGAAGAATGTTCTGGAGGGCTGACATCATGGAATCGTCTTGGATTGGTGAGGTGAGGTCGGGACGATCGGTTCTTTTCTTTGTGGCTTGCGGGTTGTTAGCATGTGAGCAGTGTTTCCTTTTTGCAGTGGCCTTTTTCGGGCCGGAAGGAGGAGTGGATTGAGTCGGGGTCAGTTCGGGGATGTTTTCCAGGAAAAAATGGAAAAGTTGGTTGTGGTTAATTCCGAGCGGCGCCTGAATATTTCGGCCGTACAAGGTTGCAAGGATTTTCTCGATGGGCCATTCAGTAATCGGAGGATATGTTTGAATGGCCAGCCGTGTGCTTCTGTGAACCGTAGGGCCCTGGGAATGTTCTGCGAGGCGTGGATCTTCGTCAGAGCTTGGATCAGACATGGTGAGTAGTGAGAGCGATGCTAGTAGTAGTAGTACGAGCATGCGAGTTGGGAGCGGCGTTGCTGATTAGAAATGCAGCAGCAGTGGTGCGCGAGAGCGGCTTGAGAAAAGGGAATTTAAAGGGTCAGAAATTACGGAAGTCATAGCGGATTGGGCGCGCCGGAAAGGGCTGATTAGCAGCTGATGCACTTGACTCCGAGGCCTGCCTGAAC
Organism: Tachysurus vachellii; assembly: GCF_030014155.1. Classification (NCBI taxonomy): domain Eukaryota; kingdom Metazoa; phylum Chordata; class Actinopteri; order Siluriformes; family Bagridae; genus Tachysurus; species Tachysurus vachellii. Next base: position 26,285,877 of record NC_083467.1, read on the forward strand.
TAACGCAAAGCATAATATCTGTGGATACTAAGATCTTCTCAAAATGTCTTGCTGTTATTGTTGTTGTTTTTGTTGGTGTTGTTGGAAAAGTAATGTTTCTGAATCTGAACAGTTTTGTTCATTTAGCCAGATTAAAGTCCACCTTTTTAATAAAATCTAATATCAAAATAAAGCCCAGCTCACATCACAGTACATAAAAAAACAGTTTTATAGAAGCTATGTGCTGTATTACCATCTATTGTTCTGATTTACTTAATTTTTTTATTTTTAAAAATGATATTCCATCTAGATTAGTGGAAAATGCCTTATGTTTAAAAAAATAAAGTTCATTAACTCTGTTTTTTTTCTCACTAATTTAATTTTTATATTCGTACAGTACAGCATGTAAACTAACAGTAATTAAACTCACCACTTTCCTAAGAGATTCCTCTCGTCACAGTTTCCATCAGATTTGCCATAAATACGTCACCTCTTATCAGAAGAGTGTGATGAAGGACCTGCCTAGGAAGCCACCTCATGATTCAGACACATTGTCATTGACTTCCCTGTTCCTGATACAGAGAACGGCATTTTCCATTTTTCCTCTGATAACAACAATCCTGAATCTCCTGCAAAAAAAGGATTTTTTTTAAATTATTATTCTTTGTAGTGCTTTCATGACTGTTTTCATGTGTTTCATACTAGTCTTTGTTCACACACACACACACACACACACACACATACACACACATAGCATGACGAAATCAGGACCTTGAATATGTTTTCCATTCCTGTTCATATCAAACACTCAGATATGAGTTGTACTGTTCCATGCGCTGAACTGGTGAGGAGGAGGAGGAGTGGCGGTGGTGGTGATGATGATGATGATGATGAAGTGCTAGCTCACTGGTCGTGAGTGTGAATCACAGGTCCACTAGGCTTCTACTGCTGGGCCCCTGAGCAAGGCCCTTAACCCTCAATAGCTAATCTGTATAAATGAGATAAAATGTAAATCTCTCTGGATAAGAGCGTCGGCCAAATGCTGTAAATGCAATGATGATGATGATGATGATGATGCAGGAAACTGAGTGAATGGTGTATATATACAGGCAAAGCTCATTGATCTCCTAGATATCGAGTGGTATAACTGAAATGTGCTGTATGTAGTGTTAATTTCACCTATTTTTAATGTAGTCTTAGTCTTAGTCTTGTGCCAAATGTCCTTGTTAGTTTTAGTCATATTTAGTCATTCACATATCTTTTTTGTTAGTCAAGTTTTAGTCAACTAAAAGTCTCGTCATTTTAGTCTAGTTTTAGTCAAAAGAAAACTCAAGGTATCTTAGTCAAGTTTTAGTTGACTAAAAGTCTTTTAATTTTAGTCTAGTTTTAGCCAAAAAATTGTAGTCTTTTTTAAAATAACACATTATTACTGAGATTATTACTGACAAACATTTCAGTAAAAAAATTGTTTCACTTATCTCAAACATTGGTTAAATGTCATAATTACTTGACAAAATACACTTGTTGAATGATTTTTGTTAAATGCAAATGTTAAACGTGTCTGGTTTTCAATTTCTGATTTACTGTAGGAGACACATTCACAAATGATTAACCTGTTCTGAGGAGTATTTTATTTTAACCAACACAATTCAAAAGCTGGGGCCCAACAGACTCCGACTGACAACTTAAGTCACAAAGGTTTTTAAAACTGTTTTGGTTGCCTTGTGTGTCATGTTTCTGTTCAAATCAGAAATAAAATAAATATACTCAGAAAAACTGAAAAGAATAGGCCTACTTTACTGTGGGCCTAAAATACAACCTATTTATTTATTTATTTAAGATATATATATAATTCACTGTATGTATGTATGTATGTATGTATGTATGTACTGTATGTATGTACGTATGTATGTGTATTTATCCCCAATGAGCAAGTCTGAGGTGACTCAGGAGCAGTGGCAAGGAAAAACTCCCTTAAATTGGTAAGGAAGAAACCTTGAGAGGAACCAGACTCAAAGGGGAAAGCATTCTCATATGGGTGACACTAGATGGTGTGATTACAAATATACAGTCAGATGTACAAATGTTGTATTGGTGTAGGGATCACATGGAGTTCAGATCTCCTCTTAGTATCACAGAGTCCAACTGGAGCTGGTAGATCTGTAGATGTCTCAGGATTCTCACAGAGTCTGCCTCATCTCAGTGGAGGTTCGAGATCTTCATCGCACGGAAGACGATCGGAGCTGGTACAATGTCTGGATGTTTTGGGATGGGTAGAAAGAGAGAAGCAGTGGACAGGGATTAATATATCTGCTGTTCATAAAAATGTGCAAGTCTAATTTAACAGTGCACAAGATGCCGGGATGTGTTATGTGTATGCCTGACTAAAGAGATGAGTTTTTAATCTGCTTTTGAACTGGGAAAGTGTGTCTGAGCCCTGAACACTATCAGGAAGACTATTCCAGAGTTTGGGAGCTAAATAAGAAAACGCTCTACCACCTTTAGTGGACTTAGATATTCTGGGAACTACCAGAAGTCCTGAGTTTTGTGATGTCAGAGGATTGTAACGTGCAACCTCAGGATTATTTTTTTTTTTTTGAGCGGCGTGTGGACGAATTCTTTCTTGAGCAACAGCGCGAAGCCGCGAACTCGTTCTGAATATTTTAAAGGCGTAACAGCTGATGAAAAAGCAGAGACAATTGTAGACGAAAATGAAGAGAGATTTTATCTTAGTTTTTATTTTATACAAAACATTTTCGCCTCGTCTTTTTTCGTCAACAATCATGCATGTTAATTTAGTCTTATTCAGCGTTTTTGGACAGTGGTGCAGTCTTGTCATCGTCTCGTCTTAGTCATGAAAAAAAGATTGTTGACGAACATATTTCGTCTTGTCTTGTCTAACGAAATTAACACTAGCTGTGTATGTATATGTGTGGTTGTGGTGTGATGGTGCTCTACAATAAAAAGCAACACTGCACATTTTTAAACTTCCTTCAACCACTTCTGAAGTTTTTTATATGATACTGTAATGCTTTATTATTTATAAAAAGCTGCACAAACACCTGCATGAGCTCTGATCCAGAATAAACATAGAGTTCTAAACATTTATAAAGATCTGTTAGAACAAACATCGTGACAACTGAGTTTATAAAGCCTTAACTAACGAAGCCTTGTGTTTTACAGATGAAATTTTAAAACCTGTTTGTTTTTACAGAATAAAGCACCTCAGAACCACTAAAGGAGAAAGATGATGGGTTTCAGCTCTAAATCAGGATATGGATCATTAATCCTGATGGTGGACTGGACAGACACAGGCCTGCGCTCACCTGGAGGGGCATGACCACAGGGGTGAAGCCGGGTGGGCAGCAGTGCCATCCCTAAATCACACATCTGACAGGTTAATTACTCACATAAATTATCAACCTCGCAGTTATAAAGTTTTCATATCCATATTGTGAAGTTTCCCATGTGATGTTTCCATTTAATTTCAGCTGTTTTAAAACTTGTGCTGGTTTTTCCACCATGCACTGAGGAACATCACGTTACACTAACAAATCTGTCTTTCCACATTTTTTGTATAATTTCCACATCATACTGTTACTTTGGAAATAACTCTGATCTCCACCGCTGGTTAAAAAAAAAAGTTGCCAGGTGAAACCCATTACTGATCATAACGGACTGCATTGGGGAATAAAAATATTTCAGTTTATAATAAATTCCAACCTGCTTTATGCTAATGCTAGCTAATATTCAGTAAAACTAATTCTACACAATTTTTATCTAATAAGCGAAATTGCAATACAAACATTTTAAGAACAAATGTCTCTCAAGACATGAACACACATGCAATCAAACTTTGTTTGATTTTATTTGATCAGGGCTGAAGACAGAACCAAAACAAGGTGTGTTTGTGTGGGCGGAGCTAAAACGGGGCAGCTCATTGATTGGTCAAGCACAACGATGACTCATCATCATGATAACATCTGTGTAGTGTAGTGAACATCTGCTGAAACATTTCTGAAGGCTTTAATAGAAAACAAGACAATTGTGTCTTAAGATTCAGGTTTATTTATTTACACTCCTCTCTAATAAAATCCACCTTTTTAAAGTAATATATTGTTTATTATGTAATATAAAAGCAGATCCCTGCTCACTACATACAGTAGCACATAACGGTGTAGTCTATTATTCTGTTTTGTTTTTAATCCATTCAACTTTTTGGAAAATGCTTAATGTGTCCTAAATATAACAGAAATAGACCATGCAGGCTGACAAAGTAAGTGGTAATGTTGTCTTCTTTGTCAAATAAAATTTGATGCAATATAAAAAACGTCAGCAGTGGAGCATTGAAATAAATCTAAAAGTATTAGAAGGTCTATTTTATCACCATTGTACGGCTGCATGTTTACAGTTAGTTGTATTCATTATAATTATTGTTTTAATTTAACAAAAGTTTTTACACACAACGTCTAGCAGCACGTCCAGTAGAATAGCACTTGATCCAGCATAGTGTGTTTATATTACATTGATTTGGAGTCATGCGTATTGAAGCTACTATTTATATTACTACTTATATATTAAATCGGGGTCATGAAATCGGAAGGTGTGGAGGATGTAATAACTTTATCAAACTTATTTACTTAAATAAAATTTACTCCACAAAAATAAGCCATGTCTCTTATATAGACACATCTCCTTCAATGTCTTATTGTTAGATAGACTCCACCCACATCCGTTTGACCCTCGGGTAACTCCTAAACAGCGACGTCTGAAGTTTAAATTCTTATTAGAGTTAAGGGCCTTGCTCAGGGGCCCTGCAGTAGCAGCTTGATGGTCCTGGGATTTGAACTCACAACTTTCTGATCACTCAACAATTTAATGATGAACCTTTTTTTAGTACTGAAAAAAAAAAACATAAAATATATATATTTAATATCACACATTTTTATCACCTCAAACGTTACACAAATCCTTCATTAAAATCTAATACTTTTATATCATGTGTATGTATTTGTAGGTACTTTATTTAAAAAGAGTTACAGAATATTCTTAACGTTTTTCTGCGTTTTATTTTGATCTCGTCATCAGAGTTCATCTGAAGCTCTAGATGAAGATGTGATTATTCCAAATTTCTGCGACAGACATTTTCAAATTAAGCTGCTTTTAATTTGTAGATACACCAAGACTAAATGTTTGATGGATATGGAGTGGAAATATTTAATAAGATAATTAATTGTCTGATTTCTGATGGAATGAAAGATGATGGTTACTGTATGTTTTACTACATCAAATATTAAAGTTACATATTCAGTCTACTGTGTGTTTTATTCAATGTAATATATATTTTTTATAATCTTGGAGCACAATCTTGGAAATAACATCAGTGTTGAAAATTATGGGTTGTGGGGCAATAAGGGCAAAAGGATGAGGGTGTGGCTGAGGATGAGGGAAAATTATCACTAAATAATTTAAGCATAAAATATATTTCTCACTCCGTCCAGGGTGTATCCTGCCTTGATGCCCGATGACGCCTGAGATAGGCACAGGCTCCCCGTGACCCGAGGTAGTTCGGATAAGCGGTAGAAAATGAATGAGAGAGTGAGTGAGAATATATTTCTCCAACTATGTGAAAAAGATGATGCTTTCAGCCACCCCTACAATGGAACATACCATTTCTAAGTATACTTTCTCAGCTCGTTACATATCTTTACTGTCAAAATAAATTAAAGTATTTTCAAAGTCAATAAATAAATACATGGGGCAAAAAAAGAAGTAAATTAGAGGAACTTAGACAGTATAAAAATGTAAAGATTTAAACTGAAATTACAATTTCCCCTACAACGGACTGTACCATAAAATAATCTAGGTTGGACTGTACCATTAGGTGAAGATAAATATAGTTTTCTTATAACAGCACATCCCCAAGTGTGTTATTCTTCGTAAACCCCAGCAATTTTCCAAAACTACAAAGACTATGGAATATGGAAACGAGCTCTCTGTTCTCTCGATTGTTATGGCATCTATAAACAGTCCTCTCCTCACCAGATTATCTTTATTGCGCTTTCTTAAAATCATAAAGATGCAAAATATCAGCTTGTCATGTTATAAAACCGTCCTCTCATCTGTCCTGAAGATGTTGAATACCCAGAAGTTACAGCTTTACCCCGGTCTATTCAAGCACTGAAACTGGAGACTCCTTCCATAACTAACATACGGTTGAACGAACAGGATTCAGACGTAAAGTAAGGACCAATGAGAGAAGGGTTTAATGGACACATCATACAGTCAGGGGTTAATTACAAATCAAATCAAAACACAAATATTAAAAAATACAGAATACAATCTGGAGATGAGTCAAATGATCTGAGCAAAGAAGTGTCCTATAAACTAATCCTGAAACTTTTAACAACTGTATGCGCGAATATCTTTTATCCTCTAGCCTTTTTTCAAGTCTTTCACTTTCCCATCTAGATCGGTGAGATTAATAATACACTTCCTGCATAACCCTCATATCACTTTCATGGACTTTGTTCTGGAAGGAATACACAGTGATGTGTATAACAGTGAGCTTTAGACTGACACAGTGATTTAACACTTTGTTTTTTTAAATACAAAATAATTTACAGAAACAAAATACTACATTATACCTGGAATATAGCAGGATGCAACACAAATGTGGGGGGCGGGGGGTGGGGGGTACATCTGCACATCTGACTAATTCTCCCTCTATGTTCAAGTTACACAACCCATGATATACTCTTTTCTACAGATTTTCTATAATGTATACAAGATGGAATTACATCAGTCTCAGTGAAACGGCTTCAATTAAAATGGAAACAAAAATGACAACCATTCACCTCAACAGTGAAATCGCTACTGAAGAGAAACAAACATGACATACAGTGTAATCAACCATTTTCATGAGATTCATAACATTCACGCTAACCTAAAAGTCCATGTGCTTTACATAGCAATGGAGCAGGAGAATGTTCAGACAGGAAGCAGCAGTTCCAAACAGGAGTGAGGGTTCCCTCTGCTGATCTGGAGTGGTACAGTCCGTGTTAGACGTTAAAGCGTGAAATTCTTTTTATCTATAAAAACACTGTCTATTTCTCAGAACTGATCTTCCTTTCCATGAAGCATTGCTGTTGAGTTGTCTACATTCTTCCTCCACCTGGTGTGGTTTATCATTCCTCCTGGTTGTTATTGTTCTCAGACACTCAGGCGTCGTGCCCACAGCTTCATGCCCTGTTTGATCTGTGCTGAAGATCTCAACCCACTGCTGTGTTAAAGCCAAGAAGGCTGCTGAAGCTGGACTTAGACTAAAATTAGATTTTTCTTTGAATATATCCTGATGTACTGCATTTGAGTTAACATGTTGTCTTTAATTAGAAATCATATAAAATAAAGAAAGATAAGAAAAACAAGAGATAAAAGGACTAAAGAAATAGCAATAATAAATAATAAAAAGAGAGATGTGCACACAATAAACAATATAAAGTACAATAAAATAAATAATGCAAAAATCCATTAAGATGTGACCAATGGATGTTATAATTCAATAAGAATATTGCTATTTTTATTGCTCTGTATCCTGTACAGTGCAATAGCTGTTAAGAAGTGTGAGGGAAAAAAATAGATAAAGTGTCTCTGTTTAACATATAAACACTAGACAAAACAGAACAACAGACAGTCAATCAATCAAAATTGCCAAACAGTGATGCAGCTGCATTCTGGATCGATTTGTGTAAGATCCCCACAGATTTGAACAGTTGCACCATGAGATCTTCATGACCAGACTGTAGTGATCAGAGGCTCACAAACTCTTCTGAGATCTATGAGCAGCTGAGAGAGAGAGAGAGAGAGAGAGAGAGAGAGAGAGAGAGAGAGAGAGAGAGAGAGAGAGAGATAGATGGATAGATAGGCAGGCAGATAGACAGACAGACAGACAGACAGACAGACAGACAGACATGGATGGATGGATGGTTGGATGGATGGATGGATGGATGGATGGATGGATATCCAGAAAAGTTGTTTGTTCTCATGTGACTGCTGAAGTTCTGTGTTCTTCATTGCTGTTCTCTGGTTCTCTGTGGTGTTCACCATTGTGATGCCTGGTAGAAGACTGCTCTCTTGTGGTCAGAGGTTTTGTAAGAGGAGCCTAAATTGTACCTAAAAGTATTGCCACCCTGTACCAAGACCAGATCCATTGAAGTTCTGATAAGGTTTCTTCTCATCCTCTCTGTCCTTAGACTGACTGTCCACTGTTTGCTTTTAGTGATTTCCGAAATCTTCAGGACATAAGAGTTTACTTTTTTTGTGATCCAGGCAATTTTTTTTAAAAACATGAAGCTGCAAAAAACATGTGACCGTAACCTGTGATGCTTCTCAGTGAGGTTAATAATGTGGGACTGGTTTCTACGTTTCCTCATTACCCTCCTCATCCTCCCCACATGTTAGCTGCAGTGTTATAATATAGTGTTGTAGGTTGTACTAGTCATTGAAAGATGGAAAATCTAATCTAATCTATCACTGTAAATGATTTTGCTCTTAGTGCCATGGTGTATAAGCACAAAGAGACCAGACTTTTCTGAAACTTGTCTGTACTTCCCGCCTGTCTAGAAATAAACTCTGACTTTTCTTTTTTATTTTGAGACTCTGTTTGCCTCATTGACAAGCTGTGATTTGTTTTCTTATGAACATTAAAATAGACAACTAAAAGGCTGGAGAGGGCTTTATATTTGGGAAAGCAGAAATTCATGGATAAAACTGTCATTTTATGTCATTGCAGATTAATAATTATTCACAATGATAAATTGCTGTGGTGTGAGAGGAATAAAACACTGTTATAGGACAATAATCAACTTCAGCAAGGTACAATATTAAGCCATAATGTTTTGTGGATATTTAAAGATTTTTGTGTATAGCTTTCATCAGTTGTGTTAAATTTAATTTTACCAAATTTGTTGCTATGGTGATTCATTTTAATTGTGTTTCATTTTCATCAGTTCTGTTTAATTAGTTTGATTGTGTTAAAAAAAACATCTGACAGCAAATTTAATTCTAAAGCTTTTAGAATTTTAATTCTTCTTCTCCTTTATTTTTAATTCGCTCTTCTCTTTTACTTATTATTATTATTATTACTATTATTATTATTATTATTATTATTATTATTATTGTTATTATTATGTTGTTGCTGCTGTTGTTGTTGATGATGACGGTGACTATGATGATGTTCATTTATTGGAAAAAAGATTAGTTAATACAGCATGAAATGGTGATTTTGGGCTCCAGCTGCTGATAAACCAACACATTTACACACTTACAAATAAAGAATTGAGGACGATTCAGAGTCTAAACACGTCATGAAACAACAGTTTGAGTATAAAATCTGAACCTTACCCCTAATCACACCTGTTAAATAAATTCTAGTAATGTTCCACTTTCTTTAAAAACCTGTTGATTTGTTCTGATGACTCTTAACACCAAGAAGTTACCACACTCATTGAGCCACCACTACATCTTTAACATACAAATAAAGACAATAGGACACCAGTTACTGATTTTTATATAATAACTCATCTATTTTTAACAACACTCAGAAGTGTGTTAAAGAACATTAGTGAACAAACAGCATCATGAAGAACAAAGAACACACCAGACAGGTCAGGGATAAAGTTGTGGAGAAGTTGAAAGCAGGGTTAGGTTATAAATTAATATCCCAAGCCTTGAACATCTCATGGAGCACTGTACAATCCATTATCCGGAAATGGAAAGAGTATGGCACAACTGCAAACCTACCAAGACATGGCCGTCCACCTAAACTGACAGAGAGCATTAATCAGAGAAGCAGCCAAGTGGTCCATGGTAACTCTGAAGGGGCTGCAGAGATCCACAGCTCAGGTGGGAGAATCTGTCCACAAGACAACTATTAGTCATGCACTCCCCAAATCTGGTCTTTATGGAAGTGTGGCAAGAAGAAAGCCATTGTTGAAAGTAAGCCATAAGAAATCCCGTTTGCAGTTTGCGACAAGCCATGTGGGGGACACAGCAAGCATGTGGAAGAAGGTGCTCTGGTCAGATGAAACTTTTTGGCCAAAATATAAAACATTATTTTACATAATTTTACTTTGTAAAATTTGAATGAAATGTATCAAATTACACGATTTTATTGTGTAAGTTATAGTTGTTACAATAAACTGTATTTAAATGGATTGTGTGTTGTGGATGGAGATAATTGAATTTCTAGTATTTAAGTCAGAGAAGCATACGAAAGCCACATGAAACACAGTCATACGACTAATGCCAATTACAAATGCTAAATTGAGAATTAATCTTTCTTTTTGTATAAATCTTTGCTTGATTTGTGTTTGAGGAAGACTTTAGGACCCGGCAGAATCCTCTACCAGCTGGTCAGTTTCATTTCACCATCCGCGTTTTGCTTTGTTTAAATCAGTTTTGGCTAACATTAATGTTAAACACGTGATTATTGATCATCCAGCTATGCCATGAAACAGAGCACTACTTACAAGAAAAATGTGATCTATCTGAGTGAATACCGTTACACGATCAACAAGGAAAGGAACATTTATTGTACAATAGTAATACAATTATTATTAGTAGTAGTAGAAGTAGGGTTAGTAGTAGTAGTGGTGTGCACAACATATATTATGAAACAATTAAGTTAGCCGAGAAAAAGTTTTACTGTGTAATTTCATTAACAACAGGAGTGGGCGCCAATGATCTCATCTCACTTGTTTGCATAATATCCTACAGACAAAACAGAACACGATTAGCGTGTGTGGATTATTAATTTTTATTAACTGAATTGTTCGATTTAAATAAAATATACATTAAAAATAATATATCAGCATTTTCTCTCGTGCTAAACCACGCCCTCAGTACGTGACCATTGCGCAATCTTGCTGTGCATCAACGTATGTTTTTTTTTTGTGCATATAACTTCTGTTGCTTTGTTATCTAACGTTAAGTTGGATGACCAGGCACTCCGTCTGTTACTGTATGTTGATATAGCTGAGAATTCCGACTAATTGCCCTAACAGTAGTAGATTGATTTATGGAAATATCTGAGGAGGAAATTATTATTGAAAGGGGTGTGTCATAGCTGTGCAGCTGTTGACATTCACTAAAAAAAGTATAAGAATAAAATTCATTGTCTGTTCCATTGTTCGTTTATCAATTTGCCTTTTATGACCATAATCATTCACTTTGTGTTTTTTCTAGGGATGAGCGAGTACAGCATTATCTGTATCTCTATCTGTATCTGTTAACCATATGAATTATCTGTATCTGTATCTGTACTCGGAGTGGTTGGGGCCTAACCCGGAAGTAGGCGAGGCTTGCCTTGAAATGGGCGGGGCTTTAACCGGTATGTTATTTTAAGCATGCAATTGATATGGGTTGATCAGAAATTGTTATATTTATTGCTGATTAGAAAAATATTTACAGGACAGCATCAGGATTGAGCTTCAGATCAATGGTTTTGATCACGATAGCAAACGAACTATATTACAGAACAGGTTTTGCAACAATGAAAACAAAACAAGGCAGTGCAATTATGAAGTAAAATGTAATGAACAACATAACTTTCTTTATTAACTTTTCATTTTTTTATGATCAGTGTGATTTTTTAATTTTTTTGGTTCTTTTTTATTTTTTTATTTCCACAGCAGGTGTGTGTGTGAGTGTGTGTGTGTGTGTGTGTGTGTGTGTGTGTGTGTGAGAGAGAGAGTGTGTGTGAGTGTGTGTGTGTGTGTAGCTTAATAATTAATTTGTAATATTTATAACACTAGCTTACTACCTTTATGTTTTTATGAAATACAGCAAAAACGTGTCAGACACTCAGTGTCTGGTTACTGGTTAGAGACAGCTGAAGGTTTAAAAAAGAAAAAAATTCTCCGACAGGCAGAGACGCAATACGAGTCGCATTCTACCAAGCAAGCACCACATCTGAACGAACCCACGTTTACCAGAACTCTACTGGTTAGTAAGTACGTATTATTAACGTTACAAGCTGAAGTAAAAAGCTGAAGAAACCCTAAAGGTTAACGGAAAAGGCCCGCGAACCCGAGTGACTGAGGGAGAGACAGAGAGCTGTTCTGTGTGTAACTGTGAGTGAGCAGAGCGAGACACAGCAACACAATACATCTGTATGTGTGTAGGGGAGGGGCGCTGTGACTAGCCTATCACAGAACGCTGACACAATCAGCTACCCAATGATGATTTTCATTCAATCCGAGCACAGATATTGACTCGTATAATACTCGTTCTCGGCAGAAGTATCAGAGTATCCGGCTCATCTCTAGTTTTTTCTTAAACAGATCTACCTTGAGAGCACACTTCATGCAGTGCAGATACTGTAAATACACCTGCACCAGTCAAAATCTGCTGCTGAGACACTACAGGCTCAAGCACTGGCACCCAGGCCAATGTGTATCATTGTTGTGTCTTTACGCTGAGTGTGTCTGCACTTTCAATACACCAGGTGCGTTGAAAAGTCCTCTATATAGGGTCCACACAAATTCTGATAAAAGGACAGTGCAAGCTACATTTAACTGTGACCTATGTAATTATAACAATGTTTGTACTGAAAAAAATCTTTATCAGACATCTGGGTACACATCTGAAAAGGCATGAGACTGTGCAATGCCCATTTTTGCCCTGTGATTTTAAAACTAATGTCTATTTAACATTTCATAGCCACAAGTCCCAACATCACCCAAAATGCAAAATAAGTGATTGACACTGAAGTGACACAGACACTGAAAATTGGTCGGATTCTGCTTCAGAATGCTTTGAGGATAGTTCAGATATACATGCAGAAACTGCTGGTGTTGAGGATATTGACAAAATTCTTGAGAAGAAGTTGGCTTCTTTGTTCCTTTCTATGCAGACAGAACTAGGTGTATCTAGAAGTGCTACACAGCAAATTTTTCAAAGTCTTAATGAAATACTATCTCTGTCTAAACCATCTACAGAAAAGGTGATTGCAGATATTTTATGCCACTACAACTGTCAAGCTGACCAATCTTTAATCACAGAAATCACTGAAGCTGTTCATAGAACAAATCCTCTTTACGCTACCACTGATAAAGGAACCTTATCTACTGATCATAAACGCAAAGTATATTACAAACAAAACTTTGATGTTGTTGAACCTGTTGAATTTGTATTCAGTAGACCAAAAAAACAAACATTTGTTTATGTTCCTATTCTTGAAGTTTTAAAAAGATTTCTATGTCATAGTGAGACTGCTCAAAAGACTTTTTCTAATGCTACCACAGATGACTTCTATGCATCTTGTTTTGATGGCCAGCATTTCAAAGAGCACCCTCTGCTTTCTAATGAGAATGTAGCTATTGCAATTGGTCTATATATTGATGACTTCGAAGTCGCCAATCCTTTGGGAACGTCACGTAAAAAGCACAAGATTACAGCAGTCTACTGGGTGATCTTGAACTGGCCCTCCCAATTCAGAGCAAATTTGCACACGATTCAACTAGCCTTGTTGGGGAAGAGTAGTGACGTACGAGAATTTGGCTATGACATGTTTTTTGAGCCATTACTGAGGGATGTGCAGACACTTGAAAGAGAGGGTTTGTATGTAGATCACTTTGGAGAAAATATCAAAGGAACTCTTGTTACCGTCTCTGCAGACAATCTAGGTGCACATGGCCTTGCAGGATTCCAGGAAAGTTTTCATGTTGACAAGTTCTGTAGGTTTTGTCTTGCTTCTATCAAGGACATACAGACCACTGATGTGAGCAAGGGACTTTTTCCCTTAAGAAGCATAGAACAATACAATCAATTTATTGAGGAGCTGAAAGCAAACCAAACTCTAACAAATGTGCAGGGTGTAAAAGGAGAATGTGTCCTACAAACCCATCTTGCTTGCTTTCACCCAGTAACTGGATTTCCACCAGATGCGTTGCATGATTTGTTTGAAGGAATTGTACCATATGAGTTGTCTTTGTTCTCCAGAAGCTAATAGCTAATAAGGTCTTTACCCTTAACGAGTTGAATACCGGTTATGAAGCAGGTGAAAACCTATCCAGTAGGAGCCACCTCTGCTCTTCAGGACTGCTTTGAGTGCACTGACTGGAATATCTTCAGGGAGGCTGCAACCAACGGTGACTCTGTCAATTTGGAGGAGTACGCGTCATCAGTGACCAGTTACATCGGCAAGTGCATTGATGACGTGACCATCTCCAAGACCATCACTACACGCTCCAACCAGAAGCCGTAGATGACTGCTAACGTGCGTGCTCTGCTGAGGATTAGAGACCTACTGTAGCCTTCAGAACAGGGGACAGAGCGGCCCTAAGAACAGCAATGGCCAAACTGTCCCGAGCCATCAGAGAGGCAAAGCGCGCACACGCTCAGACAATCCATAGCCACTTCCAGGACAGCGGAGACACCCGGCGCATGTGGCAGGGCATACAGGCGATCACAAACTACAAGACAGCTTCACCTGCTTGTGATAGCGACGCCTCCCTCCCAGACGCGTTGAACGATTTCTACGCACGGTTCGAGGTACAGAAAAACGTAACACCAAGGAAGACCATCCCTCCCCCCGACGACCAGGTACTCTGTCTATCCACGGCCGACGTGAGGAGATCTCTATGCAGAGTTAACCCACGGAAGGCTGCTGGACCAGACAACATTCCTGGCAGGGTGCTCAGAGAATGTTCAGAACAGCTAGCGGATGTCTTTACGAACATCTTCAACATTTCCCTGAGCAGTGCTGTTGTTCCTACATGCCTCAAAACTACCACCATCATTCCTGTCCCAAAGAAGTCTACAGTGTCCTGCCTCAATGACTATCGTCCCGTTGCACTCACACCCATAGTTATGAAGTGCTTCGAGAAGCTCGTCATGAGGCACATCAAGACCCAGCTACCACCCTCACTGGACCCCCTACAGTTCGTGTATCGTCCAAACCGCTCCACAGACGATGCCATTGCCACAGCCCTCCACTTAGCCCTCACCCACCTGGACAATAAAGACACTTATGTACGAATGCTGTTCATAGACTTTAGTTCAGCATTCAATACAATGATCCCTCAGCACCTGATTGGGAAGCTGAGCCTGCTGGGACTAAACACCTCCCTCTAATAATCATATTATCAAGTTCGCCGATGACACGACCGTGGTGGGTCTCATCAACAAGAGCGACGAGTCAGCATACAGGGAGGAGGTGCAACAACTAACTGCCTGATGTAGAGCCAACAACCTCTCTCTGAATGTGGATAAAACTAAAGAGATGGTTGTGGACTTCAGGAGAGCACAGAGTGACCACTCTCCGCTGAACATCGACGGATCATCTGTAGAGATCGTCAAGAGCACCAAATTTCTTGGTGTTCATCTAGCGGAGAACCTCACCTGGTCACTCAACACCAGCGCCATCACCAAGAAAGCCCAGCAGCGTCTCTACTTCCTACGAAGACTGAGAAAGGCACATCTCCCTCCCCCCATCCTGACCATGTTCCACAGAGGGACCATTGAGAACATCCTGAACAGCTGCATCACTGTCTGGTTCGGGAACTGTACGATCTCGGATCGCAAATCCCAGCAGCGGGTAGTGAGGACAGCGGAGAAGATCATTGGAGTCTCTCTTCCCTCTATCATAGACACTTACACCACACGCTGCATCCGCAAAGCCAAAGCATTGCGGATGACCCCACACACCCCTCACACACACTCTTCACCCTCCTGCCATCTGGAAAGAGGTACCGGAGCATTCGGGCCCTCACGACCAGACTGTGTAACAGTTTCTTCCCACAAGCCATCAGACTTCTCAATAACTGAACTGTACTGTACTGAGCACAAAATACACACACATCATCTGTATGGACTGCATAGACCCTCACAAAACACACACACTGACACATCATACTGTTTACATGCTGCTTACAATCCAGCAAACTGTTTACATGCTGTTTTGCACACTTTTTCTGCTGTTTTTGCATAAACTGTCCCAACATTTCAGCCATTTGTGCACATATTGTACAATATCTCAGTCATTTTGCAAATACTATACAATATTTCAGTCATTTGCTGTTTTTTGCACAATTCTATATATATCCCAAGGACCTGCTGCTAAGAAACTGTGTTCATTCTAATGTTACTGCACGAAATATTGTTTGAACATTCAGTATTCACATACAGTATATCAGAGATGGGGGACTCGAGTCATCAGACTTAAGTCGCAAATTTGAGACTTGAGACTTGCTTGACAAATATTTAAAAAAGACTCGACTTGACTTTGACTTGACAGTCATGACTTGAGACTTGACTCGGACTTGGGTTAAATGACTCGAAATTTTTATTTATTTTTTTTTTTTTTAATAAATCTGTTTTTGAACGCTCGTGACCCGAGAATAGTTCGGATAAGTGGTAGAAAATGAATGAATAAATGTTTTTGAACGCACGCAAGAGTGTAATCTAACCACGTGACGCAGCAGGCAAGCAGAGGGAGCGCGCGCACTAACTAATAAACCTTAACAGTCGTGACGAAACATGGAAGGCGCGACCCCAAAAATAATTAAGTTTGGGTACCGGGATTTTGTACAAGACGCGAAGAGAAGAACAGCAGTATGCAAGGCCTGCAAGACGAAGATATCCGATACAACCAGCACCACATCGAATTTCATTCGACACTACAAATCCCACAAAAAACTGTAAGTAACAAAGTCTGTCCCCTTGTTTTCAGATAACGTCTTAGCCATGTTAGAAGTTGATAAAAATCAATAATTCAAGGCACTCAAATGTTATTGAGAAAAAAGTATGAGAGGTATGCTGGTGGTGAAAGAGTTTAGCATTACACTTTAGCATTACATTTTAATGTCTTAAAAGTAAGCACACTCAGCCTGCCCCCTTTCAAACATATCACAGGCTACACTAAACAAACGTCACATTCTCTACAGCAAGCCAACTGATTCACCTAGTATACCAGTTAAATGAACACAATGCGTTAATTCAAATTACAGCTTTTAATGTAATGATAAACTATGTAATGAATAAATTAAATATGCCTGTCATGTTTCTTTCTCTTTCTTCTGTTTAGATATGAAGAATACCTCCACACCAAGGCCACATTTGACCCAGATCAGTGTCCAATTTCCCAATTCATTGAATCAAGGATACCACACTACAGCACCAACCATCCCCAGCAGAGAGCCATTACAAACTCAATACTGTCAGACCTAATTATAAACTGCAAAATGCCTTTATCCATCATTGAGCATGAAAGTTTTCTTCACTTTTTATCAGTAATGGACAACAAATACTCCCCTGTTAGTCGAAGAACTATTACTGCAAAGCTAGATGATCTAGTGGCAGAAAAACAGCTGAAGTTGAAAAATGATCTAGCAAAGGCAGATAATGTTTCAGTGACAGTAGATATATGGTTAAAGTCTGCAGTTAAAATCACAGTTGCTTGTATGTAACCGCTTCAAAGGTTCTCATACTGGAGAGAGAATTTGTGAAGAATTTCAGCAAATATGTGAAGAGTACCAGATCAGGAGAAAGATTGAACACATAATCTGTGATAACGCTGCAAACATGAAAAAGGCATTCAGCACGTGTTTCCCAGTACAGGGAGATATAGAAGACGACCTTGAAGATTCTGACATTTGGAATGACCTCGCAGTTGAGGACCAAGAGATGGTTGAAAAATCTTTTAGCACCAAATCTTAGACACGGTTCCAGTGTTTTGCACACACTCTTCAGTTGGTCATAGGAGATGGCCTTAAAGAGACAAAATTAATCAATTCATCCCTTGCCAAAACCTCCAGGATGAGTTCCTTACTCCACACAAGTATCTCTTTCAAGGACAACTTTGAGAAGGACTTTGGACAGCGTGGAATCCCAGCCTCTGTTGTCACACGCTGGAATTCCACACTGAGGCAACTGAAAGCAGTGCTCAGCTGTGAACACCTAAGACTATGTACATTTCTTGAAAATGAAGGACACAAAGAGACAATATTCACAGCTAGAGAGTGGAATCAGATGCAGGAACTTGTACAAGTCCTTCAACCCTTTGCAGAAGCCACAGATCTTACACAAGGTGAAAAACATGTGACCATAAGTGCTGTGGTTCCCTGTGTCCTTTCTCTTATCACCACCTGGAAAATCAAAAGGAGAGCGTGTGCTATTTGGGCAGTTTGATCTTTAGCCTGCAAACATCTCTCAAAAGAAGATTGAGAGGGATCTTTGTTAATGTGAAGATGGCAGATGGAGAGAGTGATGGGCCATTATTGCCGTTCTCTGACCCTCTATACCTAAAAGCTGCTCTGCTGGATCCTTCATTTGCCTCAATGTGGATGTCTTGGTCCCTGAAAATAGCAAGGGGGTTGTGTTTGCCATGATTAAAGGTATGTTATACAATATTACATCAACTTGTCTGAACTAGACTAAAATAAAAAAATAGCATATGGTATATTTTCATTACTGTACATAGGTGCTTATTTTAAATTATCCATAACCTGTTGGCACTGTTTGTTCACAGTATTCAACACATGTACATTTTGTGATTCATATTCTTGCTTTTGCTTATTCAGACTTGATTATCAAGGAAGCATGCATAGCTACCACAGTCTCTTCCCACAGCCATGAGCAGGAGGATCCAATAACAGTGCCAAAACATCAGACTGTACTGTTCACAGCTTACCGCAAGCAGCAGAAGAGAGATTCAAGTTCCAGTCCCCTTATTCAGTTTAACCACTATTTGGACATTTGTGATGGACAGGACTCCCTGCAGTTTTGGGCTGTGAACAGACACACCCTCCCCTCTTTGTTCAAGGTAGCGGAAAGAGTTATGGCCATCCCTGCATCAAAGTGCACCTGTTGAGCGGGTATTCAGCCATGGTGGGGTGATAATGCGACGACATCGCTCACAATTGAGTGACAAAGTTTTATCCAATTTAATTTTTTGCAAGTGCAATGCATTGTAAATATTTTTCATTTTCTCACCCTCATGATGTTACAAACCTGTATAAATTTCTTTGTTTTGATGAACACGGAGGAAGATATTTTAAGCAATGTTTGTAACCAAACCATTCATGAGCCCCATTCACTTCCATAGTATTCTTTTTTCCCCACTGTGGAAGTGAATGGGGCTCATGAATGGATTGGTTACAAACCATTCCTCAAAATATCTACATGTGTGTTCATCAAAAGAAAGAAATTTATACAGGTTTGTAACATCATGAGGGTGAGAAAATGACAGAATTTTTATTTTTGGGTGAACTATCCTTTAATATTAATAAATTACACTCACTCATACAATCATCTCTCTCTCTCTCTCTCTCTCTCTCTCTCTCTCTCTCTCGAATAGTTAATTCACACAAGGTTTGTGTTATTCAATAATTTAAGTTTTTTGATTGACGTGATTTGTTGTTGTTGTTATTCTGTTGATAGAAAGGAAGGATCTATTGAAAATTGTCCCATTAAAAGCCTGCCTGTTCAATAAATGCCATTTGGTTGCATAGAATATTATGATTGGCCACATCATTCCAGAAACCAATAGAGCATTTTTACTGTTGATGGACCTTAAAGATATAGTAGAGCTTGTTGTTTCACCCAAGTTTTCAGAGGACAGTCTTTGCTATTTGAAGACTAAAATATCTGACCATCGCAGCCTTTTTATTGATGTGTTTCCAAATGAAAAATTGAAACCAAAACACCACTTCTTGGAACACTACCCAAGCCTCATACGCCATTTTGTTCCTTGGGTGGAGTTCTGGACAATGCGCTTTGAGGCAAAGCACAGTTTCTTCAAACAGGTTCTCCATAACATGCACAATTTCAAAAACATATTGCAGACATTGTCTACCCAGCACCAACTTATGGTTGCACATGTCTTGCAGTCTCCCAGCTTTTTCAAACAATCCATTCATGTTGACAGAGTAAAAGTTGTGAAGGTGTCTTCTCTAGAAAGAAGGGTGAAAACAGCTGTTGAGAAAAAATATTCTCACCTCAACACTGTATCACTTGCATCAAATGCTGAATTGCATGGGACCTCATACTCCAAAGGTATGATGGTGTCTGTTGGACACTGTGGTGGCTTGCCAGAATTTGCAAAGATTCAATGCATTTTGTTAGTTGACAGTGAGGCTTCTTTTGTGATGGAGAGATTTTCTTCTTGGTATGTTGAACATCTTCGGGCCTTTAAGGTTGAAGAACTTTCATACGAAGAGCTGATTGTTACTGAGCTGAAGGATTTAAATGACTTCTACCCACTAGCAGCCTACAGTGTTGGTAGAAATCTCATGGTGTCACCTAAACATTATTTGTTACATTAAAGCGTGTTCCCCTCTCCCGCCAGATTTCTAGCAGCATTAACATGAGTACACAGGTCAGCTAGATCATTTTGAACTTAATCACTAAATGGTATATTTTGTTTCAGAAAACCATAATGTTGCTGCGAGTGATTGTGACTCCAGAGTGCATAAAAAAGCTGACACTCCCCAAAGTGCCATCATCAGTAGATGAGCTCAAAGAAATTCTTTGTGACAAACTGAAAATTGATCAAAACTTTGTGATCCAGTACGAGGACCCTGATTTTGGTGGTCAGCTTTGCAATTTGAGTAACATAGAAGAACTTCCATCGGATAAGGTCACACTGAAGATTATCTGGGAAATGTTCAAAATAGCATTAGTAACAGAACCCCCAAGAAACGAAAGCACTGGGTCTGACACTGATTTTACACTAGACACAGCAAGCATCCCATCCAATCTGTCCAGTCCATCTTCCACAGTCAGGGAAGAGCGTTGGCCACCCGTTTTCCAAATTCCAAATTTCTCTTATGATGTAGAGTTCAGACTGAGGAAAGCTAATGAAGTCTATGAAAAACAGAACACTACCATGGATGTTACAAGAGATGTCAAGTCAGAAATACTGGAGAAGTTGGCAGAAACAATGTACTCCTTTAAATCTTACCCAAATGACTCTGAAATTGAGCAAGTAGCAGCTGCGTTAGTTTTCAGACATCCATGATTAAGGGAACTTGGCTGTGACACAGGATGCAAGGGCTGGATGATATATATATATATATATGTGAAGTATACATTTTTATATTTATACTTAAGCACAACCATTGAACCATTCATGAAATTTATGTAATTCTTAGGACACGGATTTAGAGGAGACTTACACAAGAGGAGTGAAACTGGCCATTCTCGCAGTCATGGAGGATGATCACTCACAGGCAACAAAGAGATGTCTAAACTTCAGCATCATCCTGGAGGAAACCGTGGTCATGGAGGACCTACCTGACTTTCCCACTGCTTTCATGGTACTCTTTGGACTTCTCTATGCGCTGAATATTGAATATCCAAAAGGACTAAAATACACATTTGAGGCAGTGCAGAACATCTTTGTGGGATTGGGAGAAAAGTGCACCAACAGAGTTCAGTCCCTGAAGAATAAGCTTTTTACTGTATAGGGAGTTTGAGTTTTTTCAGATGCTCTTATTGTTGGTGGGTACCTTTTGGTACAGTAATGTTGT
This sequence comes from Tachysurus vachellii, assembly GCF_030014155.1. Classification (NCBI taxonomy): domain Eukaryota; kingdom Metazoa; phylum Chordata; class Actinopteri; order Siluriformes; family Bagridae; genus Tachysurus; species Tachysurus vachellii. Next base: position 26,307,386 of record NC_083467.1, read on the forward strand.
TTGTTTAGATGTTACTGTGTATTGTGTAATGGTGAATTTTGAGTTTTAAATTTTAAGACTTACAGAGTTAAATTATCTTAAAAGTGAAATGTTTATTATTTAATTGATATTCCTTGATATGGGCCTGCTGTTCAGTCATAATAATGTTTCATATTTAGGTGAGTCAGTGTAGATGGATGGACTATTTTATAGATCCTTAAAAGTTTGACCGTTTGTGTTCCTCATATGCTGCTGTTTAGTCACATGTTTCATATTCAGTGGCAGTGTTTTGTACAACTCTTTTAACTTATTCATTCATTCATCTTCTACCGCTTAGCCGAACTACCTCGGGTCACGGGGAGCCTGTGCCTATCTCAGGCGTCATCGGGCATCAAGGCAGGATACACCCTGGACGGAGTGCCATCCCATCGCAGGGCGCACACACACACTCTCATTCACTCACGCAATCACACACTACGGACAATTTTCCAGAGATGCCAATCAACCTACCATGCATGTCTTTGGACCAGGGGAGGAAACCGGAGTACCCAGAGGAAAGCCCCGAGGCACAGGGAGAACATGCAAACTCCACACACACAAGGTGGAGGTGGGAATCGAACCCCGACCCTGGAGGTGTGAGGCGAACGTGCTAACCACTAAGCCACCGTGCCCCCCAACTCTTTTAACTGCAGTGTTTAATTTTAGTTGAAGAGTTGCAGTATTTTAATTTGCTTTGTTGAATCATTTTGGCCTAAATATTTCTGAATTTAAATATGGTGGTGGTAGCAATACTATTATTACTGATGCATTTTTTTGGCCAGTTAGTGAAATTATGCCAAACTCAAATTACTTCCTTTCTTCTCTAAAACACAAGAGACTAATATAAATGTAAACCTTATATATTAAATAAATGTAACCCATTTGACTCCAGTAATTTAATCCGTGTTTTCTGAAGCAATACAATCGGATGTCAAAATTTATAATAAATTAGGAGTAATGTTTTGATCTGTTTATCACCAAAAACTGATTTTGTTTTGTGTATGTTCCACAGAAGAAAGGAAATTATAAGAGAACTATCCCTTAAAGAGAAATTGTAATTGTCATGGTGATGGCTAATTGAAATGACATTTATTTGCATTTAATAGGCTTGTGAAAAGGGTTTGAAAACAAATTGCTGTTCGGAATAAATGTTTTGTTGCATTGACACACAGTTTTCAGTTTTTGACTTGGGCGATGTTATTCTACTTTCCAGTCATAACGTATTATTACTTAGTACTAATTTCCAATAGCATTTTTTGTTCACTCAACTTCAAACTGTTTGTTTGTTTCTTTATTTATTTATCCATTCATCTTTAATGGGGATGTGGGAGCCTAGTGGTTAAGGTGTTGGACTACTGATCAGAAGGTCATGAGTTTGAATCCCAGGTCTACCAAGCTGCCACTGCTGGGCCCGTGAGTAAGGCCCTTAACCCTCAACTGCTCAGTTGTATAAATTAAAAGAAACTGTAAGTCACTCTGGATAAGGGAACCACTCTGGTAAATGTAATAAGGGCTTTATCCTGGATATGGAGTCTCTCCAGTCAACACTTGGAATAAAGCAGGAATACACCCAGGACAGGGCATCATTTCATCATGTGTGTGTGTGTGTGTGTGTGTGTGTGTGAGAGAGAGAGAGAGAGTGTACAGTAGTGTGTGAGAGTATGTGTATGTATATGTGTGTGTGTGTGTGTGTGTGTGTATGATCCCACCCAGTGTGTTTTGTGCCCTTGAGATAGACTGCAGGTGTGACCCTGGATTATCTCGTTTGTTATAAAATCTAACTTTTAAACTACCACAGACTACTTATTGATCCACCACTACACCTTTAACACACAAATAAAGACAATACGAGACCAGTTACTGATGACTTATATAATAACTCATCTATTTTTAACAACACAACAGGTGCAGAACCTCAGGATATGAAAAACAAACCCGGAAGCTTGTAACGTCTCAGTAAACCTAGCGGGTTTTGATTGGCTGAGAGAACAGAGCAGCCGCCTCCGCTGCAGCCAATCAGCGTGTAGGGAAACGGCCACGCCGCCTAACGATTGGCCAGTAGATTTAGCTCATTAAACATGTGAGTTGCGGCACACTGTGTGTGTGTGTGTGTGTGTGTGTGTGAGAGAGAGAGAGAGAGAGAGAGAGAGAGAAAGAGAGAGAGAGAGAGAGTGTTAGTGTGAGTGTGAGTGGGTGTGTGTGTGAGAGAGAGAGATAGACAGAGAGTGTGAGTGTGTGTGAGAGAGAGAGACAGAGTGTGTGTGTGTGTGTGTGTGCGTGTGTGTGTGTATGTGTGTGTGTGTGTGTGTGTGTGTGTGTGTGAGAGAGAGACAGAGAGAGAGAGACAGAGAGTATGAGTGTGTGTGTATTGTATGTGTGTGAGAGAGAGAGTGTGTATGTGTGTGTATATGTGTGTATATGTGTGTGTGAGAGGGAGAGAGGGAGAGTGTGTGTGTGTGTGTGTGAGAGAGAGAGAGAATGTGTGTGAGAGAGAGAGAGAATGTGTATGTGTGTGTGTGTGCGAGAGAGAGAATGTGTGTGAGAGAGAATGTGTATGTGTGTGTGTGCGAGAGAGAGAGAATGTGTGTGTGAGAGAGAGTGTGTCTATATGTGTGTGTGTGTGTGTGTGTGTGTGTGTGTGTGTGTGTGTGTGTGTGTGTGTGTGTGTGTGTAAAGGTTTAAATGCGCTGAAATCGCACTTCTGCTTCAGCTTATTCCACACTAAGGTAGGTGTCAACACATTCACACATCTATTAACAAGAGAATTTATAACACAGCTCATATTTTATCTGCTTATTTTATGTACATGTTTTAATATAAAGAAACCATGACAACATCCTTCAGCATCACTGTATGTGTAAAGCTCTAATAGACTCATACTCTAATACTACTGCATTATCCCTCTGCTTGGGTTACTGTAGGGTATAATGTACTGGCCTATTTCAGGGTTTACTTTTTCTGCCTTTTATTTAAGAAAAAAATGCAGTCATGATCACAGATAGGTGGATTGCATCATCCTGCATAAGGTTTATTCAGAGTCGGTCCTAATCAGTGAGGATACCAAATAATTCATGATTATAAATACTTATAAATAAATCTACGGGTCATCTGATCTTCTTTTTAATATATTGTGCGTTTAACTATACAGACAGTTTAATGTAATATTTAAGTGGGTTATTATTGTCATTCCTCTATATAGCTTGTATATATTGTAATAACATGTAGCTTCTCAAGGAGAATAAATACACAGCACAATAAATACAAATGAAAATAAATACACGGGACAATAAATACACAGGACAATAAACTCAGAGAACATGGACTGTAAACTGTAAACTATTATGTAGTTTAGCAGAAGGTATAGTGGTAATATTTGCCCCAAAAACAAATTTCATAATAGAAAGTGTCTGATGCTGTTAAGTATGCAGAGGCATGTGGTGGTGTTGAGTCATATACAGGGTCAGGTGTTTGACTAGCCCAGGTAAATGTATTGAGGCAGCAGGGTCAAGAGACAAGTCAAGTCAAGGCAAGTCGGGTGTTAAGTAACATGAATACCTGAGGCAAGAACGTGTCTGCTGGTGGTGGAAGCAGTCTGTCTACAGTCTGTCAGATAACTAGAGGATAAAGAGTCCATGAGACGAGTCGAGGGAGAAGAAGTGAAGGAGTAAGTGGGGTAAGAAGAGTGAGAGGGGAGGGAGGAGGTCAGGAAGTGGTTATAGGTACCTCGGGATTCGGCCTGGTTCCACCAGATAGTTTTCTAGGGCATTATTGTGATCTTAATTATGGAAGATTTCTCCAAGCCCATATCTTTGTGTAGAAAGCTATGTTTTTCCTTTCGACGGGTCTGTTTGGCCCTGACTTGGTTCATCATGTTGCATTGTGTCCAAGCACAAAGATATAAAAAAAAGAAATAAATAGCTGTACACCAAAGAGGACTATCTTTCACCATGACCAAACAATGGACACTGATAAAGTTGATCTTTTAGTAATGTTAGTGTTTCAAAGTGTATCTAGAGACAGAACAGTTTGATCCAATATTTATTTCACTTTAACATGAATATTAAACTTTAAAAATTTTGAAATAGAAATCTAGCCATGCATCAGTCTTGTTGCTATGGTGATTCAGGAGAATGATGCTTTTCAAATACATCTGATTGATAAGTTGTTGTTTTTTTTGATCAGTTTTTATTGATAAAATAACATTTTAAACACATTCATTGGTTTAATTATGATGTTTTTTGTCTAATTAATGTGTAAATATAATAATTATCAAGATATGTTTGTTTAATGATTAGTGGGCTAGCTAACAAAAGAGTGTTAAACACACACTTGGATAATGTATGAACAGAGTACATAAAGTTTATATAGGTAAAGTTTGCCTGGACTTTAACCTGACATTAATATTTTCAGTCCTAACACTTGAGTGAACTGAGTGAACAGTTTCTGATTATGACTAAAGAAAAGACCAGATGCTTGGTTTCTAGTGTCTCTTCCCTTATGTGTGTCTTGCATCAGCCACAAAGCTGCGATCTTCTGTAACAGCATGAATCAGCGCATTTACTGTAGATTGATTTCAAAATGTCTTGATTAAACCCCAGCGTAGGTCAAGGTAAACCTGTAGCAGTGTGTAAACTTTACTTACACGATTCGGACAAAATTTTGACACGCTGTGTTCATCATGTATGAACTGGAATCTTTAATATGAGCATTTGACATATTTATTACTGACCAAAACAAATTAATCTATCATGAAAGGATTCATGGAGGGGGAAGCATGTGAAAATCTTAATGCACAGTAATCTCGGTGAAAACAGTCCAGAACATGAGGCTAAAGCCAAATCCATCCAAACAGTGATCATCAGACAGAAGGTAAAAACCCAGGAGAAGTAGAATAAGGAACTGGGGTGAAGACTGAAGAAGCAAAAAAAAGCAAAAGCTTGGTATCGTCAGGCGCTGAATGTAAACTAAACACATACTTACACACAGAGCATGAGACATGAATGAAGGGTTTAAATAGATAAAAATAAATCAGGAAGTAAACTACAAACGGGTGAAATCCATCAAGACACATTAAACTAACAAACAGAGACAGTACAGAGCAGAGACAGGACAGGAACGTGAACAGAACAAACGGATAAAACCACAGAGCAAAGAGGACGGGAGTGGCGTAGGGCCGAGGGGGAAAGATTTGTTATGTGATATTAACAGGAATACAAAATGATGAAGTACACTCTGCCAGTATTTTACACCTGCGTCATTCTGTTAAAGATAAATAATCAAGGACCAAGCAGTGAGGACTCTTTCAGCACGGACACTTACTGTATGAAAACTTCACCATTTCAACGATTACACACCTTCATCTGTTTGAAGATCTGTGGAGATACAACCATACATTAACCCTGTGAATGAGCTGTTACTATAGAAACGATAATGTGTCGGAGCGAGTGCCGTAAAAAGTCACAGCTCCTGTTCTTCAACACCTGGCTAATAAAGATTATTTAAATATTTACAACTATATATTATTTTTAAATTTGAAGTTCTGGAAAAATATCAGAAAGGCCTTAGCCTTGGGGTGTCTGTGTGTCTGTGTGTGTGTCTATGTGTGTGTGTGTCTGGGTGTGTTACAGCCAAGGAAGAGAAAAACTTTAAATTTGCAAAATTGAAAAATTGGATCTGAAAAATACTATTTATATTTCATTTGCACATTTCACACTTGTACATTTGTACATACAAATTGTATATATTGTATATGTCATTCTGTTACACTGTGGAGCTTCTGTCACTAAAACAAATTCCTCGCATGTGAAAACTTACCTGGCAATAAATCTGATTCTGATTCTAATTCTGAAACCATATTTTTCAGTTCGCAGATCCAATTTTGCGAACTGTAAAATTGTAAAATTTCAAAAAAAGTAAAATTGTCTCGGTTTTTAAAGTGTTTCTCTTATTCGACTGTAACATGCAGGTAACCTGTGACACACCTCTATCACCTGCCTGGGGTGTTTTTTTTTTTATTCTCTTCCCACTAGTTTAGTCATGCCCACAGGCCTGTTTGCCTCAGAGTCAATCTGCCCTCACGCCATGAACAACACGTCTCTGATAAGCAGAGAGGACAAGCAGAAAGATAAGAACCAAGTGCAGAAAGGAATGGAGGAGAAGGAAGAGGAGGAGAACGTCATGGAGAGGCACTGGATCCGTCCAGATCTGCCCAGCAAGTGCACGTGGCAACTCGGGGAGCCGAAAACGAACTCGCCTCATGTCCACGCAGAACGGTGAGGAACGGTTCCTCGACTTGTTTTCATCACTTTAGATGGTGTATGATGTTATAGTAGGATCCTGCATCACAGTGAGTTTCTCCTAAATACTGTCCTCATTTGATGACATCATCGTTTTTTATTTAAACCTAGAGGGAGTGAACGAGTCGGTGAGTGAGTTAGTGAGAAAGTGAGAGAGTGAAGAATGTTTATTAAACCAGTCCCTTTTCCTGCAGGACGAAGACACCCAGCATTCTGCCCAACATCCTGACACACATCGGAAACACGCCGCTGGTTCGCATCAACAAAATTCCCAAAAAGTTCGGGGTCAAGTGTGAGATCTGTGAGTATGTGTGCTATAAAACACTGAGTTTGTACATTTACACAAATGTTTCCAAATCATTGAACTGAATGTTTCTCTTCCTGTAACATGCTCAGTTTGTGTACAAACACATGAATTACTCATCACTCTCCTAAGCAGCTGTGCAATTCGTAATAGGTCACATGACCATTTCTACTCAAAAAGACTTTTTTCCTTTTCATTCTGACCTTTTACTGACTTCACAAACCAGCAGTTTGGATCTGATGCTTCACTGTGGTGTAACTCTAATCCTACACTTTAGCCTTCACAAGATGTCCTTTCACTGCCACTGAGGACCTCTTTGTGTATTAATCTGACCCTCTATCTCCTGCGGTCACTTCTCTGTCTTCTGCACCGACCTCTGAAATACGAAGCAGAATTGGCCCGAGTGTGTGTTCACAGGAATCCAAAAGTGTCAGGAGAGAGCTTGATCGAAATGGGGCTTAAAAAAAACATCCCCAGGTTCTTTAATGTGTTTAAAGTGACTGTGATCCTTTATGTGGTGCTTTCACTTTAGTATGTTATTGACTTGTATTAGACTGAAGGTTTAGGTGAGGATTTATACCAGTTATACAGGTCAGACCGGCTGCACAAACCCAAGCTGTATATACATCAGTGTCATAGAAAAAAGAGTGAACAGGAATCTGGTTTTTCTGTAACATGGCGAGGCGTTTCTTTGTCTGATTGGCTTCAAGAAATAGAACAAAGAGCAGCTGGTAAGGGAACAGCTGATTATAGCTGATATAACGTAAGCAAGAACAGAAACTACAGAACAGAAACTAACTTGCAAATTGGATGTATAAAAACGCATAAAAAGTAAATGAGTGCAGAGATGTTTTTTTTTAAACATCCACTATATTGTTTTTTTCTTAAATGAAAGCGTTAATTGGACTGTTTGGGCTTAATTTAGTGTGTGTGTGTTTGCAGTGGCTAAGTGCGAGTTCTTTAATGCTGGAGGCAGTGTGAAGGATCGCATCGCCATCCGTATGGTGGAGGACGCTGAGAGAGACGGCATCCTCAAACCCGGAGACACCATCATCGAGCCTACTTCTGGAAACACAGGTGTGGCCTGAATAATAGGATGGATAATATATTCGTTTAAGGGTGGGGCTCCACCCCTAATTACAGCTTTGTTTATATCACATGGAGAAATTCCTTCAATTCAGGCACTCAGCTCATCAATGGGGGGAAGAGATGGCTTAAGTGGTTACGGCTCTGGGTTGTTGAGCAGAGGATCAGGGTTCAAGCCCAAGCACTGACAAGCTGCCACCTTTAGGCCCCTTGGAGCAAGGCCCTTAAGCCTCCCTGCTCCAGGGGCGCTCTAGTAATATATATGAGACGAGCAAATTCTCTTTTTCATTCTTTGAATGTTTTTTTTTTTTCCTTTCTTTTTCTATTACCGACGTGATGAACGTTTTTCAAAATGATGATCACAGCACAATAGCTGCAGTCCAGTGAAGTCTGCTTTTATTATCGATCGCTCTAAACAGGTCTTTTCCCTGCCAATGCCACACTTCTATACAGGAAGTAGATTCACAGAGACCAAGATTTTTAAGAGGACATGGAATCAATTGTCTTGAAAACAGGGATCTGAACGGGGATCTGTGTGGGGTAGTTACCAATCAAATTAATCAAATGAGTGTGTGTGTGTGTGTGTGTGTGTGTGTACTCAGGTATCGGCCTGGCCCTGGTTGCAGCAGTAAAAGGTTACCGCTGTATCATCGTCATGCCTGAGAAAATGAGCATGGAGAAGGTGATTGTGTCTCATAAACTTAAAGATAAAACATTGAGCTTCGAAGGAACAGAAAGCTCAAAATCTAACTGAAAACTTGGATCTAGTGTTGAACAAGTGTTTATTGCATCATAGAACATATCAGCCTATTAGCTTTCAGTATGCAAATGAAGGACACTGGTTTGTATGAGTAGGGGAGGGGCTTGTGGAGTTTTCTATTGTTAAGAGTCATCATTATCTGGATTTTTATTATTGCTGGTTAAAATGTTGTGGTCTTTGAAATGTAATTAGTGTGACTTGATATAAAAGATACAAACAGCTCTGTGTTTTTAACTCAGGTGGACGTGCTGCACGGCCTTGGGGCCGAGATCGTCCGGACTCCGACCGATGCCCGTTTTGACTCTCTAGAGTCTCACGTGGGCGTGTCCTGGCGCCTGAAGAATGAGATCCCCAACTCCCACATTCTGGATCAGTACCGTAACCCCAGCAACCCGCTGGCTCACTACGACAACACGGCCGAGGAGATCCTAGAGCAGTGCAACGGTAAATCTACATACAGAATGTACACACACATCTGGTCTAGAAGGTGTGTGTGTGTGTGTGTGTGTGTGTGTGGAGGGGGGGGTGTTTGGTGTGTGTGTGGTGTTTTGTGTGTGTGTGGGGGGGATGTTTGGTGTGTGTGTCTGTCTGTGTGTGTGGTGTATGTGTGTGTGTGTGTGTTTGGTGTGTTTGTGTGAGTGGAATCACATCCTGACTGTACATCTGCAGGTAAAATAGACATGCTGGTGGCCGGAGCTGGAACAGGTGGCACCATCACCGGTGTCGCACGCAAGCTGAAGGAAAAATGCCCAAAGATCCAGGTATGGCTCGAATCTGTCCATCACAACTCACCTTTAATTCTTTACATTCACCATCTGTCCAGCATCTCATTTATCATTTCCTTATTTCTTCAGTTTATTGTTGTTGTTTTTGTTCTTTAAGTTCTTTCATTCATTGTTTCATTTAATTCTTTCTTTCTTGATTCATTCCTCATGATTCTCTGATTCTTTAATTTGTTATCCCTTTTTTTAATTCTTTCATTTTCATTCTTTGATTCAAATTCAGATTTTTTGTTAGTTCCTCAAACACTACGGTGTTTCAGACTGTTTCTATTTTTCCAGCTGAAGTGAGAATGAGCCGCTCGCCTCCCTTTCAGCAGAACACACTTATTACACACTGCAATTTTAATCCGGTGTGAACAGTAAACTCTAAATCAGGGGTGTCAAACATACAGCCCGCGGGCCGGAAGCGGCCCGCCAGGGAGTTCAGTCCGGCCAGGGGGATAAATCTGCAATATGAAAAAAAAATCATTTTCATTTTTGGCGGAACTACCAGCAGATGGTAGTACTGAGCTTAAGGGTCTGAGTGGCATTTTAGTCAATAACTACTGAGCTAAACTCTGTTACTACACAAATAACACCTCTTTTCTATCGTAGTAATGTAGAGAGGCAGCTACAACCGTGTTTTGCTAGTAACAGTGTTTAACTCAGGAGTTATTAACTCGGGAAACTCCAATCTGTGAATATGCGGCCAACTTCCTGCTCCTCCAGTTCTCTCCAGCGCTGGAAAGCTGATCCTATATTAACACGGGTCCTACTTCTTGCCTTATCGTAAGCCTTTCTTCACTTTCCATCCATCCATCCATTTTCTACCGCTTATCCGGGCCGGGTCGCGGGGGCAGCAGTCTAAGCAGGGACGCCCAGACTACCCTCTCCCCAGACACTTCCTCCAGCTCTTCCGGGGGAATACCGAGGCGTTCCCAGGCCAGCCGAGAGACATAGTCCCTCCAGCGTGTCCTAGGTCTTCCCCGGGGCCTCCTCCCGGTTGGACATGCCCGGAACGCCTCCCCAGGGAGGCGTCCAGGAGGCATCCGGAACAGATGCCCGAGCCACCTTAGCTGACTCCTCTCGATGTGGAGGAGCAGCGGCTCTACTCTGAGCTCCTCCCGAGTGACCGAGCTCCTCACCCTGTCTCTAAGGGAGCACCCAGCCACCCTATGGAGGAAACTCATTTCGGCCGCCTTCTTCACTTTCTTTCTTTGTTTTTATCCTCCATGTCAATGTTAAAACCGCTTTCTGCTAATGTCACACATGCGCACTGAACACTCTCACCACCACATATTGACAAGACCCGCCCCTTTCTACTCATTGGCTACACATTGGTTTTGATTTTTGTTGTTTGGTGGCCCAACGCAGTTTTCTGAAGCATTTCTCAAATATCGGAGACCCCACCTTTACATGAGATTCTAAAATTGGCTGCTACTCAGGACATAATGACTGATATTGATGCACTTGTGCAGGCTAAAAGATGCCATGTTTCAGGGGCAAATTGATAAAATAAATTTGTTTACTTTAAAAAACATACATACTTGCGTATTAATTAACAATTTTTACAAAGATTATTTTTTTAAAAACAGCTGCTACTTAAGATTTTAAGTGTGTGGAGTCAATTCATGTATTCAGAATTGCTTCCTGGAATTGGAAATTGGATTTAAACCGTTTCTATATTTTGATGTTTGATTTATGTTAAAATGCAGGACAGTGTTTTTAAGTTCCACAAACCTGTGACTAAATGTTTTGTGCCATTGTACAATAACTGTGTTCAGTTTTTATGCATAATGCACTTAAATAAATGTTAAACTGGGTAAAAGTGTTGTTGAAATTGCACATACTACTTAGGTTGTTCATAATATATTTTTGTAAAAGGAAAATTTATTTAATATGAAGATTTTTATAATTTACTTCTTCTTTGCACTAATACAAAGAAAAAAGTGGACTTATCGTTAGTTCTATGTAATTTTGCTATGAGTTTACTGGTCTGGCCCACTTGAGATCAGATTAAGCTGTATGCGGCCCCCAGACCAAAATGAGTTTGACACCCCTGCTCTAAATCAAACTGAAACAGGAATTAAATAATTACACAAGAACAAATAAAAGAATCATCTAAAAAAAAGGAATCAAATTAAAATGGTATAAAATTAAAGAATGAAAATTAAAAAAAAAAAATCTAATCAACTCAATTAAAGAATCAAATAAACAATTAAATCCAAAACAAAATTGTAAAAACTTTAAGAAAGGATGATAATAAAAAAAAAAGTGAAAGTGAACAAATAAGAGAAAAGGAAGGAAAAAGATTCAATGAGAATGACAGAATTAATAAAGGTGAAAAAGGTGGGGGAAAAAAAGTAATGATTGACAAATCAAAAAATGACAACAGAAGAAAAGAATTGGATAATAAGGCAGAGACAGTGAGTGAAACAGTCAGAAGAAGAATAAAGGAAATATACTGTAGTTAGAAATAATTGTACTAATTGTAGAAATAAAGAATGAAAGAATGTAGAAAACTGAACTGATAAAATTGTACCAATTAGTAAAAGTATTAAAGAATGAAAAAAGGAAAAAAGTGTTATGAAAAAAATGAGTGACGGCATCTAAGAAAAAAATGACAAAATCAAAGAAGAAAAATTAAATAAAGATTAAATGTCAAACCAGGTGTGAAAAATGAATAAAGAGAGAATGAATAAATCAGTGAATCAAAGATAGAAGAGAAACTAATGTGAATATTTCAATGATTGTGATTCATCTCACTGATGTGGTCACATGACCAATTCGATAGACGTGTATTGTGTGTGTGCGTGTGCTTATAGATTATTGGCGTGGACCCCATGGGCTCGATCCTAGCAGAGCCAGAGGAAATTAATAAGACCGATAAGAGTCAGTACGAGGTGGAGGGAATCGGATACGACTTCATCCCCACCGCGTTGGACAGATCTGTGAGCGGGTGTTCGCTGTTTTTCTGTGATTGTGTGTATCAGTTGTGTGATTCAGTGACAGTTAATGACCCGTTCATTTCTTATCGTCAGGTGATCGACGGTTGGTGCAAGACCAGGGACGAGGAGTCCTTCAACATGTCACGCATGCTCATCAAACTGGAAGGACTGCTGTGTGGTACGCACACTAATCACAAATTTTTCAGATTAAACACAAAAGTTTTGCTTTATTTATATATTTATAAACCATACCCTCTTTATAGTTTCAGTTAGAATTAAAGCTGCAAGCAGCATTTCCCGGATTCAAGCGTTTAAGGCCTTAAAGGATTTTCACATACACAAAGTGACCCGCAAGTTACAGAGGGTGGCACCCGCTCCTAACCTAGTGTCTCTAATACAGAAAAGCTTACCAACGTGTTGCACAATATATGTCATGTGAAGTACTCACCTGTCCAGTTTTCCCTAAAATAAACAAAGTCATATCCATAAAGCGAAGAAACACAAGCATCCAGATGCAGAACGAGTGACCCGCAAGTCACATACACAAAGTGACCGGCAAGTTATAGCGCCACCAAGTGGCCAATCGCCACGGTTTTTGAACTGATGACCTCAGTTTGACCTCTGACACACGTGAAAGAGGTCAAACTGAGGTCACAGTTCAAAAACCGCAGCGATTCTCAGAATCAGAGTCAGAATCTTAAGAATTCAATTCTTCACAAAATTGGGTTTTTGGACTGTTGGTGGCGCTAGAGGGCTTTTTTTTTTAAAAATAGTGATTTTTCCGTTATAGCACCACCAAGAGGCCAATCGCCGCGGTTTTTGAACTGTGACCTCAGTTTGACCTCTTTCACATGTGTCCCAGGTTTGGTGTTGATAGCTCATTTAGTTCTTGAGTTATTGACATTTTAGTAAAACTGGCTCCTCACAGTCCAAACGTTTTGGGGCCCCTTAAGGACCCTGAATCAAAATTTCGACTTTATTTTGAAAATTATTGTCATCGAGACTCCAGAGAATATTACTCCACTGGATTGGTCTTGATCAGGCGAAAAACCTAGGACTAGTTAGCAAAAGTAGGTTTCGGATTAAATGCACTATAGTGAAAAAATTTAATGGCGGAAATGAAATTGGAGATATACGTTTTTTAAGTCATGAGCCAAGGATTCCAATGATATAAAGCACTTGAGATTTGGACATAGGGGTTTTAGGGGTTATGGGGACAAACGCGTTGAGGGGCGCTGAAGCGCCCCAAATTGTCAGATTCCGCTGAGACCTTGGCCCTGAGTAACTGTGACCAGTACTACCATCTGACCAACTTGGGCTGCACGATCGTTTCTATGGTGGAATAATAATAATAATAATAATAATAATAAATATAGCTGCAAGCAGTGATACCGGGGTCAAGCCGATCAGATGCGCTCAGAACATGTCGCTGATGAACCATACCAAGTTTCGTAGCGATATGGCATTGTATTGGTAAAATACTGAACTTGACGTGAAAATTCAAAATGTGTGTGTGTAAGTGTGTGTAGGTGTGAGTGTGTGTGTAAGTGTGAGTGTGTGTGTGAGTGTGTGTAAGTGTGTGAGTGTGTGTGTAAGTGTGAGTAAGTGTGCGAGTGTGAGTGTGTGTAAGTGTGAGTGTGTGCGAGTGTGTGCGAGTGTGAGTGAGTGTGAGTGAGTGTGTAACTGAGTGTGTGTGTATGTGAGTGTGAGTGTGCGAGTGAGTATGTGAGTTTGCGAGTGTGAGTAAGTGTGCGAGTGTGAATGAGTGTGTGTGTGTGTGTAAATGTGTGCGTGTGTGTGTGTTCCTCGTATGTGAAAACATACTTGGCAATAAAGTGTGTGTGTGAGTGTGCATCTGTGTGTCTGTGAGTGTGTCTGTGTGTGTGTGTGTGTGTGTGTGTAAATGTGTGTGTATGTGAGTATGTGTGTGAGTGTGCGAGTGAGTATGTGAGTGTGCGAGTGTGGAAACTTGGTATGTTTCATCAGCGACATGTTCTGAGCGCATCTGATCGGCTTGACCCCGTGTGTGTGTGTGTGTGTGTGTGTGTCTCTCTATGTGTGTGTGTGTTTGTGTGCATGTCTGTGTGTGTCTGTGTGTCTGTGTGAGTGTGAGTGTGAGTCAATGTGTGTGTCAGTGTGTGTGTGTGTTCCTCGTATGTGAAAACATACTTGACAATAAAGTGTGTGTGAGTGTGTGTGTGAGTGTGTGTGTGAGTGTGTGAGTGTGTGAGTGTGAGTGTGTGTGTGAGTGTGTCTGTGTGAGTGGGTGTGTGTGTGTGTGTGTAAAAGTGTGTGTAAGTGTGTGTGTTCCTCGTCTGTGTGAGTGTGTGTGTCTGTGTGAGTGTGAGTGTCTGTGTGTCTGTGTGTGTGTGAGTGTCTGTGTGTGTCTGTGTGTGTGTGAGAGGGTGTGTGTGTGTGTGAGTGTGATTGTCTGTGTGTGTGTGTGTGTGTGTGAGTGTGTCTGTGTGAGTGTGTCTGTGTGTGTGTGTGTGTGTGTGTGTGAGAGTGTGTTTGTGTGTCTGTGTGAGTGTGAGTGTGTGTGAGTGAGTGTGTGTGTGTGTGTGTGTTTGTCTGTGTGTGTGTGTGAGAGTGTGTGTGTGTGAGTATGTGAGTGAGTATGTGAGTGTGCGAGTGTGAGTATGTTTTCGATTGTGAGTAAGTGTGTGTGTGTAAATGTGTGTGTGTGTGTGTGAGTGTGTGTGTCTGTGTGTGTGAGTGTGTGTGTGTGAGTGTGTGTGAGAGAGTGTGTGTGTGTGTGTAAATGTGTGTGTATATGAGTGTGTGTGAGTATGTGAGTGTGCGAGTGTGTGTGTCAATGTGTGTGTAAGTGTGTGTGTTCCTCGTCTGTGTGAGTGTGTGTGTCTGTGAGTGTGAGTGTCTGTGTGTGTGTGAGAGTGTGTGTGTGAGTGTCTGTGTGTGTGTGTGAGTGTCTGTGTGTGTGTGTGAGTGTCTGTGTGTGTGTGAGTGTGTGTGTGTGAGTGTGTGTGTGAGTGTGTCTTTGTGAGTGTGTGTGTGTGAGTGTGTGTGTGGGTGCCTGTGTGTGTGTGAGTATGTGAGTATGTGAGTGTGCGAGTGTGAGTACGTGTGTGTGTGTGTGAATGTGTGTGTAAATGTGTGTGTAAGTGTGTGTGTGTCCCTCATAAAGACCTTTCTGATTCTGGTTCTGATTCTGATTTTGCAAGAATTTTGCCTCTAGGCCTTACGATTCAGCACAAAATTGGGATTTTGGACTGTTGGTGGCGCTAGACGGTTTGAGCTAGACACACCAAAGTTGCTACAGTAACTTCTAAGACTGGCCTCTACATGTGTGCCAAATTTCATAACTTTCCTACGTACGGTTCTATGGGCTGCCATTGACTTTAATGACGGACGGAAGAATAATAATAATAATAATAATAATAATAATAATAATAATAAATATAGCTGCAAGCAGCGATACCGGGGTCAAGCCGATCAGATGCGCTCAGAACATGTCGCTGATGAACCATACCAAGTTTCGTAGTTATATGGCATTGTATTGGTAAAATACTGAACTTGACGTGAAAATTCAAAATGTGTGTGTGTAGGTGTGTGTGTGTAAGTGAGTGTGTGTAAGTCTGAGTGTGTGTGTAAGTGTGTGTGTAAGTGTGAGTGTGTGTGTAAGTGTTTGTGTAAGTGTGTGTATGTGTGTGTGTGAGTGTCTGTGAGTGAGTGTGTGTATGTGAGTCAGTGAAGGTGTTTGTGAGTATGTGAATGAGTGTGTGACGTGAGTGTGAGTGTGTATGTGTGTGTGCGAGTGAGTATGTGAGTGTGCGAGTGTGAGTAAGTGTGCGAGTGTGAATGAGTGTGTTTGTGTGTGTGTGTGTGTGTGTGTGTGTAAATGTGTGTGTAAGTGTGTGTGTTCCTCGTATGTGAAAACATACTTGGCAATAAAGTGTGTGTGTGTGTGTGTGTGTGTGTGTGTGTGTGTGTGTAAATGTGTGTATGTGAGTATGTGTGTGAGTATGTGAGTGTGCGAGTGAGTATGTGAGTGTGCGAGTGTGGAAACTTGGTATGTTTCATCAGCGACATGTTCTGAGCGCATCTGATCGGTTTGACCCTGTGTGTGTATGTGAGTGTGTGTGTGAGTGTGCGAGTGTGAGTAAGTGTACGAGTGTGAATGAGTGTGTTTGTGTGTGTGTGTGTAAATGTGTGTGTAAGTGTGTGTGTGTTCCTCGTATGTGAAAACATACTTGGCAATAAAGTGTGTGTGTGAGTGTGTATGTGTGTGTGTGTCTGTGTGTCTGTGTGTGTGTGTGTGGGTGGGTGTAAATGTGTCTGTATATGAGTATGTGTGTGAGTATGTGAGTGTGCGAGTGAGTGTGCGAGTGTGGAAACTTGGTATGTTTCATCAGCGACATGTTCTGAGCGCATCTGATCGGCTTGACCCCGTGTGTGAGTGTGTGTGTGAGTGTGAGTGTGAGTGTGTGTGTGTGTGTGTGTGTAAATGCGTGTGTATGTGAGTATGTGAGTGTGAGAGTGTGTGTGTAAATGTGTGTGTAAGTGTGTGTGTTTCTCGTCTGTGTGTGTGTGTGAGTGTGTGTGTGTGAGTGTGTGTGTGTGTGTGAGTGTGTGTGTTTCTGTGTGAGTGTGTGTGTCTGTGTGTGTGTGTGTGTGTGTGTGAGAGAGAGTGTGTGTGTGTAAATGCGTGTGTATGTGAGTGTGTGTGAGTATGTGAGTGTGCGAGAGTGTGTGTAAATGTGTGTAAGTGTGTGTGTTCCTCGTCTGTGTGAGTGTGTGTCTGTGTGAGTGTGAGTGTCTGTGTGTGTCTGTGTGTGTGAGAGGGTGTGTGAGTGTGTCTGTGTGTGAGTGTGAGTGCGTGTCTGTCTGTGTGTGTGTGTGTGTCTGTGTGTGTGTCTGTGTGAGTGTGTGTGTGTGAGTGTCTGTGTGTGTGTGTGTGTGTGTGTGAGAGAGTGTGTGTGTCTGAGTATGTGAGTGTGTGAGTAAGTGTGTGTGTGTAAATGTGTGTGTAAGTGTGTGTGTGTTCCTCATAAAGACCTTTCTGATTCTGTTTCTGATTCTGATGTTGCAAGAATTTTGCCTCTAGGCCTTACGATTCAGCACAAAATTGGGTTTTTGGACTGTTGGTGGCGCTAGACGGTTTGAGCTAGACACACCAAAGTTGCTACAGTAACTTCTAAGACTGGCCTCTACATGTGTGCCAAATTTCATAACTTTCCTACGTACGGTTCTATGGGCTGCCATTGACTTCAATGGCGGAAGACGGAAGAATAATAATAATAATAAATATAGCTGCAAGCAGCGATACCGGGGTCAAGCCGATCAGATGCGCTCAGAACATGTCGCTGATGAACCATGCCAAGTTTCGTAGCTATATGGCATTGTATTGGTAAAATACTGAACTTGACGTGAAAATTCAAAATGTGTGTGTAGGTGTGTGTGTGTGTAAGTGAGTGTGTGTGAGTGTGTGTGAGTGTGTGTAAGTGTGAGTGTGTGTGTAAGTGTTTGTGTAAGTGTGTGTGAGTGAGTGTGTGTGAGTGTCTGAGTGAGTGTGAGTGTGTGAGTCAGTGAAGGTGTTTGTGAGTATGTGAATGAGTGTGCGAGTGTGAGCAAGTGTGCGAGTGTGAGTGTGTGTAAGTGTGTGTGTGCGAGTGTGAGTGAGTGTGTAACTGTGAGTGTGTAACTGTGAGTGTGTAACTGTGAGTGTGTAACTGTGAGTGTGAGTGTGTATGTGAGTGTGCGAGTGAGTATGTGAGTGTGCGAGTGTGAGTAAGTGTGCGAGTGTGAATGAGTGTGTTTGTGTGTGTGTGTAAGTGTGTGTGTGTTCCTCGTATGTGAAAACATACTTGGAAATAAAGTGTGAGTGTGTCTGTGTGAGTGTGTGTGTGTCTGTGTGTCTGTGTGTGTGTGTGTGTGTCTGTTTGTGTGTGTAAATGTGTGTGTATGTGAGTGTGCGAGTGAGTATGTGAGTGTGTGTGTCTGTGTGTGTTTGTGTGTGAGTGTGTGTGTTTGTGTGTGTGAGAGGGTGTGTGTGTGTGAGTGTGAGTGCGTGTGTGTGTGTGTGTGTGAGTGTGTGTGTGTGTGAGTGTCTGTGTGTGTCTGTGTGTGTGTGTGAGTATGTGAGTGTGCGAGTGTGAGTAATTGTGTGTGTGTAAATGTGTGTGTAAGTGTGTGTGTGTTCCTCATAAAGACGTTTCTGATTCTGGTTCTGATTCTGATTTTGCAAGAATTTTGCCTAAACATACTTGGCAATAAAGACCTTTGTGATTCTGATTCTGATGTTGCAAGAATTTTGCCTCTAGGCCTTACGATTCAGCACAAAATTGGGTTTTTGGACTGTTGGTGGTGCTAGACGGTTTGAGCTAGACACACCAAAGTTGCTACAGTAACTTCTAAGACTGGCCTCTACATGTGTGCCAAATTTCATAACTTTCCTACGTACGGTTCTATGGGCTGCCGTTGACTTCAATGACGGACGGAAGAATGATAATAATAATAATAATAATAATAATAATAATAATAATAATAATAAGAAGAAGAAGAAGAAAACTAACGATAACAATAGGTGTCTACGCCCCTTCGGGGCTTGACCCCTAAATATAGCTGCAAGCAGCGATACCGGGGTAAAACCGATCAGATGCGTTCAGAACATGTCGCTGATGAACCATACCAAGTTTCGTAGCTATATGGCATTGTATTGGTAAAATACTGAACTTGACGTGAAAATTCAAAATGTGTGTGTAAGTGTGTGTAAGTGTGTGTAGGTGTGTGTGTGTAAGTGAATGTGTGTAAGTGTGAGTGTGTGTGTGAGTGTGTGTGTAAGTGTGAGTGTGTGTGAGTGTGTGTGTAAGTGTGTGTGTAAGTGTGAGTGTGTGTGTAAGTGTTTGTGTAAGTGTGTGTGTAAGTGTGTGTAGGTGTGTGTGTGTGAGTGTGTGTGTAAGTGTGAGTGTGTGAGTGTGTGTGTGTAAGTGTGAGTGTGTGTGTAAGTGTGAGTGTGTAAGTGTGAGTGTGTGTAAGTGTGTGTATGTGTGTGTGTGAGTGAGTGTGTGTGAGTGTCTGTGAGTGAGTGTGAGTGTGTGAGTCAGTGAAGGTGTTTGTGAGTATGTGAATGAGTGTGTGAGTGTGAGCAAGTGTGCGAGTGTGAGTGTGTGTAAGTGTGAGTGTGTGCGAGTGTGAGTGAGTGTGTAACTGTGAGTGTGTGTATGTGAGTGCGAGTGTGTATGTGAGTGTGCGAGTGAGTATGTGAGTGTGCGAGTGTGAGTAAGTGTGCCAGTGTGAATGAGTGTGTTTGTGTGTGTGTGTAAATGTGTGTGTAAGTGTGTGTGTGTTCCTCGTATGTGAAAACATAATTGGCAATAAAGTGTGTGTGTGTGAGTGTGTCTGTGTGAGTGTGAGTGTGTATGTGTGTGTCTGTGTGTGTCTGTGTGTGTGTGTGTGTGTCTGTCTGTGTGTGTGTGTAAATGTGTGTGTATGTGAGTATGTGTGTGAGTATGTGAGTGTGCGAGTGTGGAAACTTGGTATGTTTCATCAGCGACATGTTCTGAGCGCATCTGATCGGCTTGACCCTGTGTGTGAGTGTGTGTGTGTGTGTGTGTGTGCGTGTGTGAGTGTGTGTGTGTGTGTCTCTGTGCATCTGTGTTTGTGTGTGTGTGAGTGTGTGTGTGAGTGTGTGTGTCTGTGTGTGTGTGAGAGTGCGTGTGTGTGTGTAAATGTGTGTGTAAGTGTGTGTGTTCCTCGTGAGTGTCTGTGTGAGTGTGAGTGTCTGTGTGTGTGTGAGTGTCTGTGTGTGTCTGTCTGTCTGTGTGTGTGTGTGTGTGTGCGTGTGAGTGCGTGTCTGTGTGAGTGCGTGTCTGTGTGTGTGTCTGTGTGAGTGTCTGTGTGTGTGTGTGTGAGTATGTGAGTGTGCGAGTGTGAGTAAGTGTGTGTGTGTAAATGTGTGTAAGTGTGTGTGTGTTCCTCATAAAGACCTTTCTGATTCTGATTCTGATGTTGCAAGAATTTTGCCTCTAGGCCTTACGATTCAGCACAAAATTGGGTTTTTGGACTGTTGGTGGCGCTAGACGGTTTGAGCTAGACACACCAAAGTTGCTACAGTAACTTCTAAGACTGGCCTCTACATGTGTGCCAAATTTCATAACTTTCCTTCGTATGGTTCTATGGGCTGCCATTGACTTCAATGGCGGAAGACGGAAGAAGAAGAATAATAATAAGAAGAAAACTAACGATAACAATAGGTGTCTACGCCCCTTCGGGGCTTGACCCCTAATAATAATAATAATAATAATAATAATAATAAGAAGAAGAAGAAAACTAACGATAACAATAGGTGTCTACGCCCCTTCGGGGCTTGACCCCTAATAATAATAAGAAAACTAACGATAACAATAGGTGTCTATGCCCCTTCGGGGCTTGACCCCTAATAATAATAAGAAAACTAACGATAACAATAGGTGTCTACACCCCTTTGGGGCTTGACCCCTAAGAATAATAATAAGAAGAAGAAGAAGAAGAAGAAGAAAACTAACGATAAAATTAGGTGTCTACGCCCCTTCGGGGCTTGACCCCTAATAATAATAAGAAAACTAACCATAACAATAGGTGTCTACGCCCCTTCGGGGCTTGACCCCTAATAATAAGAAAACTAATGATAACAATAGGTGTCTACGACCCTTCGGGGCTTGACCCCTAATAATAAGAAGAAGAAGAAGAAGAAGAAGAAGAAGAAGAAGAAGAAGAAAACTAACGATAACAATAGGTGTCTACGACCCTTCGGGGCTTGACCCCTAATAATAACAATAATAATAATAAGAAGAAGAAGAAGAAGAAAACTAACGATAACAATAGGTGTCTACGCCCCTTCGGGGCTTGACCCCTAATAAAAATCCTAACAAAAACAATAGGTTTCCAGCGCTTCACGCTTGAACCCTAATAATAATAAAAATCCTAGCAACAACAATAGGTTTCCAGCGCTTCGCGATTGAACCCTAATAGAAATCAGAACGAATACAATAGTGTTCCAGCGCTTCGCGCTTGAACCCTAATTATTTCATCTAGGTTTAGAGTTAAAGGGTGCCAATAGTTTTGGATTTGAATGCATTGAATCAAATATAAATGGATATTAGATTAACGTGTGTGTGTGTGTGTGTAGGTGGTAGTTCAGGATCAGCCATGGTTGCAGCAATGAAGATGGCGAAGGAGCTGAAGGAAGATCAGCGCTGTGTGGTCATTCTGCCCGATTCGATACGGAACTACATGTGAGTGTCTGCTGATTGGAATTCTGCCTTCTGATTGGTCAGAAGGTGTCGATTAAATTTCTAAAACAGCAGCTGTGACAGCATAAGACGATTATATGATTGCGCACAAATCATGTAGGCTTGCATTACTATAGCAACAGCTCAGTCACAGGGGTGGTACAGCAGACGCTCCACTGATAATAAACAGATTAAAAAATGTGCGTAATCGATGTGTCTTTGTTGTTAGACAGTTGATGTAACGTATGGAAGGAGTCTCTAATGTCAGAGGTAAAGCTTTAACTCCAAGAGAGAGATGAAGTGAAGTGAGAGTCTGGTGAAGGAACAGCTGTTTACAGCTGCTGTAACATAAGTGAGAAGCAGTAGGTGTTTTGTGGATGTTACACAACATGAAATAGATAAAAATACACCATTCTTTATTTAATTAAGAAGCGTTAGTAAATCGTCGTGGTGAAAAGATTTGAACATGTTGTGATAATGAGCTACAGCTTCATCACACTACATCAATGATTATTTTATTTCTTTTCCTGTAACATCACAACAAGGAGGGTTTTATTCTTCACATCTTTGACAGTTATAATTTTCTCCACAGGACTAAATTCCTCAGCGACAAGTGGATGTGTGAAAAAGGCTTCCTGAGAGAGGAGGACCTGATGATCAACAAACCATGGTGAGGATCTCACACACTCACACACACACACAACATACACACATTCATTCATACCTACATACATACATACATACATACACACAGACACACACACACACACTCTCACACACACTCTCACACACACACACGCTAACACACAGACACACAAACACACTTTCACACACACTCTCACATACACACACACATACACACACACACAAACACATACACAGACACACACAGACGTGTGTTTTTGTCAGATTTTACACAACCCTGGCAACTTTATTGAGCTGCAAAATAGAACAAAATTTATGTTAAAAAGAATATAATTTCTGAAGTTTCTTCCTGGTGCAGGTGGTGGAATCTGACTCTACAGGAGCTGCAACTCTCTGCTCCTCTAACAGTTCTTCCATCAGTCAGCATTAAAAACACCATTAAGATCCTGAAGGACAAGGCGTTCGACCAGGCGCCAGTAGTCGAGGACAACGGGTACGTCCAAATAAACAACTGAAGCATGCAATAGTGAAGTCTTCACCTCCCCTTAACATAGAGAGACATGCAGATAGGCAGACAGATTTATAAAGGCTTTCACCATGATGCTCCCACCACCATGCCTCAGTTCCTAACCTGAAAACAATCCACTGAACACACAGACACAGTCACACACTCACAAGCTCCTGAAGAAATGTTAAAAGATTGTGCAGAGGTTTATTTTAAATAATTAAATCCCTTTGTGTGTGTGTGTGTGTGTGTGTGTGTGTGTGTGTGTGTAGAATGATCATGGGGATGGTCACACTGGGTAACATGCTGTCCTCTGTACTCGCTGGGAAGGTCAGTCCTTCTGACCCTGTCAACAAAGTCCTGTATAAGCAGTTCAAACAGGTATAACCAACAGACACACACACACACACGCACATACATACAGTGCACACATACACACATGCTACCTCGTAAATATGTGGGCATGACCTGACACACCCACTGTCAGATATTTGTGCAGGCTGACCATGCACACCTCTGTGTACACACACACATGCTATAATTGCACACCATACTGAAAACACACACTGGCTATGAACATGCACTACACGCCAGCTACAGCTACACCTTTAATCACACACCACAGTCCAAATTCACATATTACACACATACACAGACACACACACACACACACACACACACACACACACACACACACACACACACACTAGTGTATGTATTTATCCGTTTATACACATGAGATTGAACTTCAGGCCAGATGAATTTCAGCCAAATAATGACACAGTCACAAACCTGACAACTACTTCATAAATGCTTTATAAAATGTGTGTCTGTGTGTGTCTGTGTGTGTCTGTGTGCGTGTCTGTGTGCGTGTCTGTGTGAGTGTTTGTGCATGTCTGCGTGTGTGTGTCTGTGTGTGTCTTTGTGCATGTGTGTCTGTGTGTGTGTCTGTGTGTGTGTCTGTGTGTGTCTTTGTGCATGTGTGTCTGTGTGTGTGTGTGTGTGTGTCTTTGTGTCTGTCTGTGTGTGTCTTTGTGCATGTGTGTCTGTGTGCATGTCTTTGTGCATGTCTGTGTGTGTGTCTGTGTTTGTGTGTCTGCGTGTGTGTGTCTGTGTGTATGTGTGTGTGTTTGTAGGTTCATCTTACAGATAAACTGGGTAAACTCTCCAGGATCCTAGAAACAGACCACTTCGCCTTGGTGGTTCACAATCAGATCCAGTGTAAGTATCTTCATCTTCTTTTTGATTAAAGTATTGGCACCCTTGGCTTTATCTATGGTGCTTAATTTCTTTATGTATCTATTATTCTCTAATTGCTGGATGACTGGAAGCTTTTGCGAGTTTACACACTGGTTAAATGATGGTTTTACTTTCTCTCTGTCTATCTTTTGCTCTTTCTGTCTCTTGTTCTCTCTCCTCTGTCTGTCTCACTCCCTGTCTGTCCTCTCTGTTTCTCTCCGTAGACCTGACAGACGGCTCGTCACTTCTGAAGAAGATGGTGTTTGGCATCGTCACGGCCATCGACCTGCTGAACTTTGTGACCACTCGTGAGAGGAGAGAGCGCTCGTTGTCTGAGTGCTCGCTCCCCGAAAACATGTAGCTGATCTCTGACACACACACACACACACATACACACACACACACTTTGTTTTACATATGTGAGAGTAAACATTACATATTTTTCTATTTTTTTAGGTTTCTTTTTCCTTCTCATGTAAATGCACGTTTATGAGCTTAAAGGTGCCGTCTGCAATCTGTTTAAACAGGTTTCTACACCTGTATTAAGAATTTTCACAGTTTTCTGGGACAGAAATGAAGTCCAACCCCAGTCAGATCACTGCAGCTTATCTCTGGCTCTTTTTTCCCTTAAAAGAAAACCTTGAATATTGTTGTTGATAGTTTTTTCAGTGTTTTCACTGCAGTAGAAGAATGTCAGTGTTACACTCTGCTCCTGTAATGACTCACTGACATCATCTGTGCTCTTTAAACTCGTTTTATTCACAATGCAGTAAAGATTAAACTGTTTTTGAGCTTTGTGTATACTTGAAGTAAAACAGAGGGAAGGTTTATCAGAACTTTCAAAATGAACACAGCTGCTACTTTGTTTTTTGATTTTTTTTTTGGCTTTCTGTATGAGGCTCGAAGAGAAGAGCAGTCTTCATTACAGAAAATACAAATAGTATAGAATTTACATATACATTTGTCATTTGGCAGACGCCCTCATTTTTCATCAAAAAATTCTTGTAAAAATGTATAATATTTTAGTATATATATTTCTTCTATATTATTGTTATACTGTGAATGATTATAGATGCTTTGGCCTTGTCTAAAGAACAATGGATAATTTTTCTTCTTCCTTTTCTTCTTTTTTATCTTTTACATGTCAGTTTATTGTAAAACTGCGTATAAAACGTGTTGGATGTAAATAAAGGTGTAAGTTATGAGGTGACCAGATTCATTACAAGCTCCAATATTTTTTTTTTTTTTTTTTTTTTTACAATTTTTAAATGCTCTTATTTAAAAATAAAGCTTTTTCTTCAGGGCAGATTGTGTGTGTTGTGTTTCCTGCTTTGTGCCACAAGAGGAAGCTGTGATTCAACACTTACTGTTAATGAACAGCTCCACAAATCGGGAGAAGTCAGAAATGACAGGTATTTGAAGTAATTTGAATTTTAAATTTCATAAATTTTAGACTGTATGGAGTAATACTGATAAGACCAACAATAAATAGTATTTTACCTGTAAATACTGTAAATAGTTTTTATGGTAGCACTTTAATAGTACATAAATAAACATTATTGAATTAATATTCAATATATGACTAACAAAATGGTTTAAATGTTATGTTAATTGATAAAAGCGTCTGTTAAATGAATAAATGTTACTGTGTTCATTTCAGCCATGTGTAATGGAGCAGATCCCCTGGCTCCTAGTGCCCCAGGGTCCCAACCAGAGCATGTTATATTACTACAAAGAGACTGGAACAGAAATGGATAGAGAGGGACACAAAAACGAAATGATGAAACGATCCGTGTTTATCAGTATATTAATGTATTTTCCAGCATCAGTGGATATTTACATTGACATTAAAAATATCATTTGATTAGATGATAGTTGACATGAATTCATCATCTATCATCTAAAACGATATTTTTAATCATCAACAAGAACACAACACGGGCTTGACTTCTGAAGAATTTTACTCAATCTCGTGGCGAGGTCATATCCTCACATGACACTCAGCTCATCTTCTCCTTCCCTCCCTCAGACACTCAGGTTTCTGCTCAGATCTCAACACGTCTGGTTGGCAACTTATCCTAGACAGCAGCTGAAATTATATTCAAGCAAAACTGGGAACTGAACTGCTGTTCATCCCAGACGATTCATTCCCATGTCAGGGTCTTGTGATCTCCCTGGACATCTCGCTGGTCTCACAACCCTGAGGTAACGTCTCAGATTGCTAATCTGACACGATGTCGGTACACTGCTCCACTGATCCACCATCTCTCAGGGTACAAGAAAGACCTGCAACAAGATTATTCTCTGTTCTGGTGTCTAGGTGGTGAATGAACTTCCCCCAGATGTCCAAAGTCTGTCCTTAGTAACTCATCATCATGATGTCTTTATTGATTGAGATTTGAAAGCACTTCTGTAAGTCACTCTGAATATGAGGATCTCCCACATGCCATAGATGTAACTGTAAACTATAAATGACTCAGGTGAGCCAGCAGTTACCTTATTATATTTTTCCAACTCGATCCTGCTCCTTTTGTAAGGAATTTCAGACTTCCTCTTCATTGGATGTTTTAGTAGCTGTGGATTTTGAAAAATAATCCATGTCCATGTTTTTCAATCTTTTACAGATCTGGGAAATTTGTTAGATCCAACAGGTTGCATCTGATTTGATCAAGTCACCAATTAGCAGTCCAGTCAAATCGTCAGCCAAAAAGGTATTAGCATGGATTTTAATTCTAAACATAAAACTGGAACTCAAAGGTGATAGAGAGAGAGAGAGAGAGAGAGAGAGAGAGAGAATTCTCAAAATCCTGGTAAATTCTCATGTCACTTAGCAAAGGTAAAGTTTTCAGTCATTTAAACACACATTTTTGTAGAGGATTTAAAGGCCACTGATTGCTGAGAGGAAAAAACACTGATGTCACATGACTTGCTTTGCTGTCATATATTCATGGCTACCATGTCAGTGTTTCCATACAGAGCTGTGATTTTAAAATGGTGATGATGATGATGATGATGATTATTATTATTATTATTATTATTAGGCATTACCAATACACAATTCCTCTTACAGCAACTGGAAGCTCATGTCCTTTCAAATCTACAGAAAAACTAGATCCTGTAGATTATTTTATTTATTTGTTTATGACGAAGTTCATGACAACGTTCACAACAAAGGCAGCAGAAAGTCTGAAATAATAAAAAAAAAAAAACAAAGATCTCCATTAAAAATAACCTATGTATCCCAGAATAGAAACATGAAATCTTTAAACATTTTAGAGGTTGACATGGAATCCTGACACACAGAACATGTAAAGAAGTGAGGTGAGCAATGCTACTGGTCTAGCTACTGTTTCTACAAACACATGATCACATGCAAACTATAAATTAGGCTTAAAGCTGAAATCCTTTGAACTTAAAGCTTGGAAAAATCTGACCTCTGAATTCATGAAGATCTTATTAGGACATGTATTAAATTTAGAGCCATAGAAATATGATCTTCAAGTCAAAAGTCAAGAAGCTTTTATTGTCATTTCAACCATATATAGCTGTTGCAGTACATAGTGAAACGAGACAACGTTTCTCTAGGATCAAGGTGCTACATAAAACAAAGAGAGGGCTAAGGACTTAGTAAGTAGTCTTAGCCACATAAAGTGCAACTGTGCAACCTGGTGCAAACAGTGCAAGACAAGACAGACAAGACAGTGCAGGACAAGACAGACAAGACAGTGGTTACAAGACAATACACAAAATACACAATACACAAAATACAACAAAGACAGTAAACAAAAAACAGTGCCAACCGACCAGTGTCAATACTGTAAATAATGTAAATACGTAAGTTCAGACATAAGTTCAGACATTATTGCATTCAGTAATACTAGAATAAACACAGTTTATTAACAGCAGGTCCCTGAGATAGTGTATAAGATTGTGCAAAAACAGCATCAACTGAAATATTGTACAGTATGAGCAAAATGACTGAAATGTTAGTGTGTGCAAAGAGCAAAAAAATAAAAAAGTGTGCAAAACAGCATGTACAGTAAAAAGTTTGATGAATGTAAGCATGTAAACAGTTTGATGAATGTAAGCAGCATGTAAACAAGTTGATAGATAGTATAATTAGAAGTGTGTGTATGTGGTGTAGGTCTGTGCAGTCTATACAGATGATGTGCGTGTGTATGTTGTGCTCAGTGCAGTTCAGTTTAGTTATGGCTAATAACTAATAACTAATGGCTTGTGGGAAGAAATTGTTACACAGTCTGGTTGTGAGGGCCCGAATGCTTCGGTACCTTTTTCCAGACAGCAGGAGGGTGAAGAGTGTGTGTGAGGGGTGTGTGGGGTCATCCACAATGCTTTTAGCTTTGCGGATGCAGCGTGTGATGTAAGTGTCCATGACAGAGGGAAGAGAGACTCCAATGATCTTCTCAGCTGTCCTCACTATCCGCTGCAGGGTCAACCATCTCTTTAGTTTTATCAACATTCAGAGACAGGTTGTTGGTTCTACACCAGCTGTTGCACCTCCTCTCTGTATGCTGACTCGTTGTTCTTGCTCAGCGCACTTGATGATATGGTTTGATCTGTGCATTGCTGCACAGCCGTGAGTCAGCAGAGTGAACAGCAGTGGACTGAGCACGCAGCCTTGAGGAGCTCCAGTGTTCAGTGTGGTGGTGTTGGAGATGCTGTTCCCGATCCGGACTGACTGAGGTCTCCCAGTCAGAAAGTCCAGGATCCAGTTGCAGAGGGAGGTGTTTAGTCCCAGCAGGCTCAGCTTCAGAATCAGGTGCTGAGGGATGATTTTGTTGAATGCTGAACTAAAGTCTATGAACAGAATTCATACATAAGTGTCTTTATTGTCCAGATGGGTGAGGGCTAAATGGAGGGCTGTGGCAATGGCATCGTCTGTGGAGCGGTTTGGACGATACGCGAACTGTAGGGGGTCCAGTGAGGGTGGTAACTGGGTGCCTCATGACGAGCTTCTCGAAGCACTTCATAACTATGGGTGTGAGTGCGACGGGACGATAGTCATTGAGGCAGGACACTGTAGACTTCTTTGGAATGGAGACAAATGTGGTAGTTTTGAGGCACGTAGGAACAACGGCGCTGCTCAGCTAAATGTTGAAGATGTCCGTAATGACATCCGCTAGCTGTTCTGCACATTCTCTGAGCACCCTGCCAGGTATGTTGTCTGTTCCGTGGGTTAACTCTGCAGAGATCTCCTCACGTCAGCCGTGGATAGACAGAGTACATGGTCGTCGGGGGGAGGGATGGTCTTCCTTGGCGTTACGTTGTTCTGTACCTCGAACTGAGCGTAGAAGTCGTTCAGCATGTCTGGGAGGGAGGCATCACTATCACAGGCAGGTGAAGCGGTCTTGTAGTTCGTGATCGCCCTGTATGCCCTGCCACATGCGCCAGGTGTCTCCGCTGTCCTGGAAGTGGCTGTGGATTGTCTGGGTGTGTGCGCGATTTGCCTCTCTGATGGCTCGGGACAGTTTGGCCCTTGCTGTTCTTACGGCCACCCTGTCCCCTGTTCTGAAGGCTAGGTCTCTAGTCCTCAGCAGCGTACGCACGTTAGCAGTCATCCACGGCTTCTGGTTGGAGCGTGTAGTGATGGTCTTGGAGACGGTCACGTCATCAATGCACTTGCCGATGTAACTGGTCACTGTTGACGTGTACTCCTCCAAGTTGACAGAGTCCCCATTGGTTGCAGCCTTCCTGAAGATGTTCCAGTCAGTGCACTCAAAGCAGTCCTGAAGAGCAGAGGTGGCTCCTGCTGGCCAGGTTTTCACCTGCTTCAGAACCGGTTTTGAGCGTCTGACGAGTGGTCTGTATGCTGGAATTAGCATAACAGAGATGTGGTCTGAGTAGCCGAGGTGGAGGCGGGGCTCCGCACGGTACGCGCCAGGTATGTTTGTATAAACAAGATCCAGTGTGTTTCCACCTCTCGTTGCAAAGTCCACATGTTGATGGAATTTAGTGAACCAAAATGTAGTCGTCCAGACTGGATATGATTCTGTTATTGATCTTGTGAATCAATTCCCAGATGTTTTTGAAGGTCAAGGAATGCTGCCATTCACTTACAAAATACAACTGAGGGAAGATGCTACACCTGTTATCCATGCTCCTTGTCGGGTTCCTGTCCCTCTGCGAGAGGCCTTGAAGCAGGAATTGGATCGCATGACCCAATCGGAAGTGATATGGAAGATTGAACAACCAACAGATTGGGTAAATTCCATTACTTGCGTGAAAAAGCCTAATAGTGCATTAAGAGTTTGCTTGGATCCTAAAGATCTTAATGATAACATCAAAAGAGAACATTATCAGATACCTACACGTGAAGAGATTCTTAGCGAAATGTCCGGTGCCAAGATTTTTAGTAAATTAGATGCATCTCATGGTTTCTGGCAGATTCGATTGAATTCTGAGAGTAGCAAGTATTGCACTTTTAATACTCCCTTTGGAAGATATTGTTTTCTGCGTCTTCCATTTGGAATTAAGTCAGCTCCTGAAATTTTTCATAGAGCAATGGAAACACTGATTGAAGGTCTTGATGGTGTTCGTGTATATATTGATGATCTGGTGGTGTGGGGGTCTACCCTTGAACAACATAATCAGCGACTATTCCAATTGATGGAAAGAATTCGAGTCCATGGTTTAAAGTTAAACAGAAGCAAGTGTCAGTTTGGAGTCACAGAAATAACCTTCTTGGGTGACAAGCTGTCTGCCAAAGGTGTAGAACCATATCCGGCTAGCCTTGCTGGATATGCCTTGCTGGATATGCCTCCACCTAGTGACAGAAAGGGGGTTCTTCGTGTTTTAGGTATGGTCAATTTTCTCTGAAAATTTCTGCCAAATTTATCAGCAAAAACCAAACACATAAGAGCATTGTTACACAATGACAAAGAGTTTGTGTGGTCTTCTTTACATGATCACGAATGGAAGACGTTAAAGGAGATATTGACTACTGAACCTGTATTGTTTTTTTTATCACACTCATTCACTTAAGATCTCTACAGATGCCTCACAGGATGGACTAGGAGCTGTGCTGCTTCAGGCCATGGGAGAGTCCTGGAGACCTGTTGCACATGCTTCCCGAGCTCTGACAGGAACTGAAAAGTTCCTAAAGATGAAAAGAAGAAAAGAGGAAACTGCTAAAGATGTTGAGTTGCAGATGGTGATGGTTCTTTTTCGGCAAGGATGGAGCAAAGGCAAGTGTCTGCAGTATTTTCCAATTAGGGCAGAACTTAGTGTATGTAGTGGCATGTTGCTGCCAAAAAATCGAATTGTCATTCCAATGTCCATGCGTCCAGACATGCTTCGTCGCATACATGAAGGGCATCTCGGCATTGAAAAATGCAAGCGAAGAGCAAGACAAGCTGTGTATTGGCCTGGAATTAGTAAGCACATTGAAGAATTGATCAATAAATGTGACATCTGTTTGAGTCATTATTATAAACAAGCAAAAGAACCCATGCTGATAGCGGATGTGCCTAGTCAAGCATGGGAAAAGGTTGGAACTGATTTGTTCCAGTTGAATGGCAAAGATTTCTTGGTGGTTATTGATTACTATTCCAACTATCCGGAAATTGAACAGCTGCGTTCTACAACAACAACTGATGTGATTCATCACATGAAACAGATTTTTTCAAGATATGGAATTCCCCTCATTGTTCATAGTGACAACGGTCCTCAGTACAGTAGTCGTGAATTCAGACTGTTTGCGGAGCAGTATGACTTCAAGCATACAACGTCTAGCCCCCTGTATCCAAAGGCCAATGGAAAGGCAGAGAAGGGGGTGCAAATTGTAAAAAGAACTGGTTTCTTTATTCCACCGGTGACATCTCTCACATAAAAGTTACTCTCTTCTTCACTCCATGCACCCAGCTTTATACTACCCATCACTGCCACCTAGTGGACCCAAACAACATCCCACTCATTACATCCCCCTTCCTTTGACAAATGATCGCCATCACACAATTTACATCAGACCCGTCCCACAACTAAACAATCAATTTCATCTTTTACAACATACAATACAATACCAATACAATGCCTCCCTCCCAGACACGCTGAACGACTTCTACGCTCGGTTCGAGGTACAGAACAACGTAACGCCAAGGAAGACCATCCCTCCCCCGACGACCAGGTACTCTGTCTATCCACGGCTGACGTGAGGAGATCTCTGCAGAGTTAACCCACGGAACAGACAACATACCTGGCAGGGTGCTCAGAGAATGTGCAGAACAGCTAGCGGATGTCTTTACGGACATCTTCAACATTTCCCTGAGCAGCGCCGTTGCTCCTACGTGCCTCAAGACTACCACATTTGTCCCCATTCCAATACAATACAGCCTGCATCTAACAGTCACAAACTCCACTGACGATGAGCAGTAAGTAGAAACAAGCACAGAGTTTTTGATATAAACACACACACCACCACCGCGAGTCTTACCACACAGAACTGCATTTCTGTTGGCTCTAAATTAAGTTAGCTCGTCCAGCTGAATGGCGGTGTCCGGAACTCTGTCGCTAAGCCACGTCTCTGTGAAAACAAACATGCAGCAGCTTCTAATCTCTCGCCGTGTAGAGCGTTTGAGTCGAATGTAGTCCAGTTTATTGTCCAGGGAGCAAACGTTGGCTAGTAGAATGGACGGGAGTGCCGGCCGGCTAGGGTTTGTTTTTAGCCTAGCACAGACACCCGATCGCTTACCGTGCTTCAGCTTCCTCGTGCACCGCTTTCGGCGTCCCCTCTCCTGGTCTCCGGTATCAGGCGACACTGGGTACTGGAGGCCTGGTCTCCGCAGCAAGCCGAGGTCACATAGCCTATCCAATACATCATCACGCAGGTTGGTTGTTACACAATTTCTGTACTTTATTAGGTTCTGGTGGTTGTATACATGAACACCGCTGTCTCTGGCATCCATGTAGTAGCAATGGTTGGGCTAAAAACCGTAAATAAAAACTTTAAAAAAATGTAAATAGCAATGTATTGAATCCGGAGAGGCTGCTGCGTGCTACTGCCGTGTTGCCATTTTTACACCTGTCTGGGTGTGAATTTTTTATTTATTAATTAATTTATTTATTTTTTAGCAGAAGCACAGAAAATCTTTTAGATCAGAACCCATCTGCTGTAATGTTCAGACTTCATTAAACTAAAAAAAAATACAGAATATATTGAAAAAAGTTACTACTGATGCTTTCTTAGAACAACTGCAATTCTCATTGCAAACAGCAGGGGGCGCATTAAAGCACAGTAAAAGCTTCATTTTATTCATTCATTCATTCATTCATTCATCTTCTACCGCTTATCCGAACTACCTTGGGTCACGGGGAGCCTGTGCCTATCTCAGGCGTCATCGGGCATCAAGGCAGGATACACCCTGGACGGAGTGCCAACCCATCGCAGGGCACACACACACACACACTCACACACACACACACTCATTCACTCACGCAATCACACACTAGGGACAATTTTCCAGAGATGCCAATCAACCTACCATGCATGTCTTTGGACCGGGGGAGGAAACCCCTGAGGCACGGGGAGAACATGCAAACTCCACACACACAGGGTGGAGGCGGGAATCGAACCCCAACCCTGGAGGTGTGAGGCGAACGTGCTAACCACTAAGCCACCGTGCCCCCCCATTTTAATTCAATTCAATTCAATTCAAGTTTATTTGTATAGCGCTTTTTACAATGGACATTGTCTCAAAGCAGCTTTACAGAACATAAACATAGAGCAGAAGGTAAACATAAGGAGAAGTATAAAGAATTAATATAATAAAAATTCAAGATATACATAGTTCACAGTATGTATGTATGTACGTATATATATGTATTTATCCCCAATGAGCAAAAATTTGTAAAAAATAAGAGGAGAAAACTGCAGACCATTTATATATCTGGATTTTTATTGTAGCTTTTTTCATATAACTGTGTGGTAGAATGGCTTGAGTTTCTGTGGTATATATTATATTTATCTCTTTTTATGTCTTTTAAGTGTGGCCTGTATACAGCTGAGGTGAGAAATCACCAGTTCAGATTTTTTTATGGTCTTGATGTTGTATTTTTTTTCCTGTTGCTTTACACACATCAGAGCTATGACCCTGTGGCTGTTTACGTGATTTGGGTTTGAGCTGAACACTAATCAGGCCACTGCTGCTCTGTAGGTGTGTGGGTGTGTGTATGTGTGTGAGAGAGAGTGTGTTTGTGAGAGAGAGAGAGAGAGAGAGAGAGAGAGAGAGAGAGAGAGAGAGAGAGAGAGAGAGTGAGTGTGTGTGTGAGAGAGAGAGAGAGAGTGAGTGTGTGTATGTGTGTAAAGGTTTAAATGCACTGAAATTGCACTGCACTTCTGCTTCAGTGTACATAGAATGGACAATGGACATAGAAGCCTTTATTATCACCACATATACATTACAGCACAGTGGAATTCTTTTCTTCACATACCCCAACTGAGGAGGTTAGTACAGGGGCAGCTATGATATCCCCTGGAGCAGGGAGGGTTGAGGGCCTTGTTCAAGGGCCCATCAGCTGGGCCTTGAACCCCGATTCTCCGGACAACAACCCAGCCTTAACCAGTTGAGCCTCCACTGCCATACTCTAATACTACTGCATTATCCCTCTGCTTGGGTTACTGTAGGGTATAATGTACTAGTCTATTTCAGGGTTTACTTTTTATGCCTTTTATTTAAAGAAAAAATGATCACGGATAGGTGGATTGCATCATCCTGCATGAGGTTTATTCAGAGTCAGTCCTAATCACTGAGGATACCAAATAATATAATTAGTATATAAATACTTATTAATAAATCTACGGGTTATCTGATCTTCTGTTTAATATATTGTGTGTGTTTAACTATACAGAGCAGTTTAATGTAATAGATAAGTGGGTTATTATTGTCATTCCTCTATATAGCTTGTATATATTGTAATAACATGTAGCTTCTCAAGGACAATAAATACACGGGACAATAAATACACGGGACAATAAATACAAGGGACAATAAATACAAAGGAGAATAAATACAAAGGACAACAAATCTTCTTCTTCTTTCGGCTTTTCCCTTCAGGGGTCGCCACAGCGAATCATCTCTCTCCACCTAACCCTATCTTCTGCATCCTCAACACTTGCACCCACTAGCTTCAAATCCTCATTAATTACATCCATATACCTCCTCTTTGGCCTTCCTCTTTGCCTCCTGCCTGGCAGCTCCATGTCCAACATTCTCCTACCAATATACTCACTCTCCCTCCTCTGAACATGTCCAAACCATCTTAATCTCGCCTCCCTAACTTTGTCCCCCAAACGTCCAACATGGGCTGTCCCTCTGATGTACTCGTTCCTAATCCTGTCCAGTCTTGTGACACCCAAAGAGAACCTCAACATCTTCAGTTCGGCTACCTCAAGCTCTGACTCCTGTCTCTTCTTCAGTGACACTGTCTCTAAACCATACAGCACGGCCGGGCTCACCACTGTCCTGTACACCTTCCCCTTGATTCTTGCTGATATTTTCCTATCACACAGAACTCCTGACACCTTTCTCCACCCACTCCAACCTGCCTGCACTCGCTTCTTTACTTCTTTCCCACTCTCTCCATTACTCTGGACTGTTGACCCCAGGTACTTAAACTCCTGTACCTTCTTCACCTCTTCACCCTGTAACCTTACTGTTCCACTTCCCTCCCTTTCATTCACACACATGTACTCAGTCTTACTACGACTGACTTTCATTCCTCTTCTCTCCAGCGCAAACCTCCACCTCTCCAGGTTTTCCTCCACCTGCTCCCTGCTCTCACTACAGATCACAATGTCATCTGCAAACATCATCGTCCAAGGAGACTCCTGTCTGACCTCCTCTGACAACTGGTCCATCACTATAGCAAACAGGAAGGGGCTCAGAGCCGATCCCTGATGCAGTCCCACCTCCACTGTGAACTCCTCTGTCTGACCTACAGCACACCTCACCACTGTCCTGCTCCTCTCATACATGTCCTGCACCACTCTGACATACTTCTCTGCTACTCCTGACTTCCTCATACAGTACCACAGCTCTTCTCTTGGCACCCTGTCATACGCTTTCTCTAAGTCTACAAACACACAGTGCAACTCCCTCTGACCATCCCTATACTTCTCCATCAACATTCTCAGAGCAAAAATTGCATCTGTTGTGCTCTTTCTGGGCATGAAGCCATACTGCTGCTCACAAACATACTGCTGCTCACAAAGGACAACAAATACACAGGACAATAAATACACAGGACAATAAACTCAGTTCAAGTTTCAAGTTTTGCTTTATCGTCAAATCTTCCACCTGTACAGTACATACATACAGAGAATTGAAATTGCATTACTCTCCCAAGGTGATACAGATAATACTAACAATAGAAATTAAATAAAGCAGCGCAAGGCTGAGAGAAGTTGCTGTCACAGGACCATGGTGGGGGCTTGTAGTCCATAATGGTCTGTATCCCCTGCCACAGGTGTCCGAGTGTCTCTGCTGTCGCTGAATTGATGGGCTATCCTCTTGGAGTACTGCCTCTTAGCCTCTCTGATGCCACTGGCTAGGTTGCCCCTGGCTGTCCACAGGCCCACCTCGTCTCCAGCTCTGAAGGCAGTGTTCCGCGTCTTCAGGAGTCTGTAGACCTCCCCTGTCATCCACGGCTTCTGGTTGGCCCGGACAGTGATGGTCTTTGTGACTGTTACATCATCAATACACTTGGTGATGTAGGCAGTGACAGTTTCTGAGTAGTCTTGGAGGTCTGTGGTGTTATTGTATGTGGCAGCCTGCTTAAACATATTCCAGTCGGTGGTGTCAAAACAGTCTTGAAGAGCCTCTGACGACCCCTCAGGCAACACTTGAATATGTTTGTGAACTCTGGTTTGGTGACTTTAATGAGTGGTCTGTCTGCAGGCATTAGCATGACAGTGAGGTGGTCTGATGCACCAAGGTGTCGGAGGGGGAGGGCTATGTAGGCTCCTCTCTGTGTGGTGTAAACAACATCTAAAATGTGTTGGAAAGTTAATGTGTTGGTGTATTTTTGGAAACACACTCTTTGGAAACACACTCTCTGCTCACTGATATGCTGGTACAGTTCATGTAGTGCATCGGTCCAGTTGCTGTTGTTGGAGTTCGGGGGAATGCATACAGCAATGAGTGCTATGGCTGTATATTCCCTCGGCAGATAGAACGGCCGGTGTTTAATACTCATAATCTCCACCAGGGGTGAGCAGTGTTTGCAGACCACAACAGCATCGCGGCACCACGCATCATTGATGCAGACACAAAGCCTGCCACCGCGGGTTTTACCTCCCGTGACGAGAGCTCTCTCCGCTTGATAGCATGTCAGCTGATCGAGCTGAATAGCGTTGTCTGAAACGCTGTTGCTAAGCCATGTTTCTGTGAACACAAAAACACAACAGTCTCTTACAGTCCTTTGAGCTGAGCGCAGTAATCGGATGTAATCCATTTTATTGTCCAAAGAGCGTACGTTAGCCAGTATGATGGTGGGGATAGCTGGCTTGTGTGGGTTAGCCATTAGCCTGGCTCGGATACCTCAGCACTTACCCCTCTTCTGCTTTCTCTCACGCCACTTGTTGCACTTCCGCTGTGGGTGAGAAGCAGTAGTGGGGGTCGGTGATGGTGTAGGCCTCCGGAGCAGACTGAGCTCCCGCAGTTTCAGTTTAACTCCCGCAGTTTCAGTTTAACTCCAAAAATCTGGTTCTGCCGACATCCAGCAGAAACTCACGGCTGTATGCGTGCTTAAAGACAGGTAGACGCGATGAAGACGTCAAAAAACACTGCGACTCACAAGATACAGTCCAGAGAACATGGACTGTAAACTGTAAACTATTATGTAGTTTAGCAGAAAGTATAGTGGTAATATTTGCCCCAAAAACAAATTTCATAATAGAAAGTGTCTGATGCTGTTAAGTATGCAGAGGCATGTGGTGGTGTTGAGTCATATACAGGGTCAGGTGTTTGACTAGCCCAGGTAAATGTATTGAGGCAGCAGGGTCAAGAGTCAAGTCAAGGCAAGTCGGGTGTTAAGTAACATGAATACCTGAGGCAAGAACTTGTCTGCTGGTGGTGGAAGCAGTTTGTCTACAGTCTGTCCGATAACTAGAGGATAAAGAGTCCATGAGACGAGTCGAGGGAGAAGAAGTGAAGGAGTGAGTGGGGTGAGAGGAGTGAAGGGGGGGGGGGGGGGTCAGGAAGTGGTTATAGGTAGCTCGGGATTCGGCCTGATTCCACCAGACAGTTTTCTAGGGCATGATTGTGATCTTAACTATGGAAGATTTCTCCAAGCCCATATCTTTGTGTAGAAAGCTATGTTTTTCCTTTCGACCGGTCTGTTTGGCCCTGACTTGGTTCATTGTGTTGCATTGTGTTAAAGCACAAAGATATATAAAAAAAAGCTGTACACCAAAGAGGACTATCTTTCACCATGACCAAACACTGGACACTGATAAATATGATCTTTTAGTAATGTTAGTGTTTCAAAGTGTATCTAGAGACAGAACAGTTTGATCCAATATTTATTTCACCTTAACATGAATATTAAACTTTAAAAATTAACTTTGAAATAGAAATCTAGCCATGCATCAGTCTTGTTGCTATGGTGATTCGGGAGAATGATGCTTTTCAAATACGTCTGATTGATAAGTTGTTTTTTTTTATCAGTTTTTATTGATAAAATAACATTTTAAACGCATTCATTGGTTTAATTATGATGTTTTTTTTTGTTTTAAATTGAATGTAATTAATGTGTAAAAAATATAATAATTATCAAGATATGTTTGTTTAATGATTAGTGGACTAGCTAACAAAAGAGTGTTAAACACACACTTGAATAATGTATGAACATCATGTATGTGTTCATCATGTATGAACTGAAATCTTTAATATGAGCATTTGACATATTTATTACTGACCAAAACAAATTAATCTAACATGAAAGGATTCATGGAGGGGGAAGCATGTGAAAATCTTAATGCACAGTAATCTCGGTGAAAACAGTCCAGAACATGAGGCTAAAGCCAAATCCATAAACAGTGATCATCAGACAGAAGGTAAAAACACAGGAGAAGGAGAAACAGGAACTGGGGTCAAGACTGAAGAGGCAAAAAAAAAGCAAAAGCTTGGTATCGGTGTCTCGTGACAACGATACCAAGCTTTTGCTTCGGAGTATTAGCGTGCTTCCGGACTGCATTTCCCATCGGCCATCCTTCACTCTGATTACACCTCCACCTGTTCCTCATCTCCGCTCTCTATTTAAACCACACTCGAACTTCATACCAGTGCGAGGTCTCGACTTTAGCGTTTACCTGTGTTCTGATTTTCCCGTTGCGACTCTGTTTCCTGATTCTGACTTTTCTGATTGTTTGCTGCCTGCCTTGACCTT
The DNA here is from genome assembly GCF_030014155.1 of Tachysurus vachellii. Taxonomy (NCBI): domain Eukaryota; kingdom Metazoa; phylum Chordata; class Actinopteri; order Siluriformes; family Bagridae; genus Tachysurus; species Tachysurus vachellii. The sequence goes on from NC_083467.1 coordinate 26,346,580, forward strand.
TTGCCTGTTCTCGATTCCGATTTTGCCTATTCTCTGATATTAATGTTTTTGCCTGTCCTGATCATTGCCTGTCTGACTTCGTCTGTGTATATCTTCAATAAATTGCTGCAAATGGATCCCCAGCCATATGCTTCCTCATTACAATCGTCAGGCGCTGAATGTAAACTAAACATACTTCACACAGAGCATGAGACATGAATGAAGGGTTTAAATAGATAAAAAATAAATCAGGAAGTAAACTACAAACAGGTGAGATCCATCAAGACACATTAAACCAACAACCAGAGACAGTACAGAGCAGAGACAGGACAGGAACGTGAACAGAACAAACGGATAAAACCACAGAGCAAAGAGGACAGGAGTGGCATAGGGCCGAGGGGGAAAGATTTGTGATATCATTAACAGGAACACAAAATGATGAAGTACACTCTGCCAGTATTTTACACCTGTGTCATTCTGTTAAAGATAAATAATCAAGGACCGAGCAGTGAGGACTCTTACAGCACGGACACTTAATGTACTGTATGAAAACTTCACCATTTCAACGATTACACACCTTCATCTGTTTATGTGGAGATACAACCATACATTAACCCTGTGAATGAGCTGTTACTATAGAAACGATAATGTGTCAGAGCGAGTGCCGTAAACCTGCGTTACAACCTGCGTTGCCTTCAACACCTGGCTAATCAGATCTCAGCAGCGCCTAATGGCTAATAAAGATTACTTAAATATTTACAACTATATATTATTTTTAAATTTGAAGTTCTGGAAAAATATCAGAAAGGCCTTAGCCTTGGGTGTCTGTATGTGTGTCTGTGTGTCTGTGTGTGTGTTTGTGTGTGTGTCTGTGTGTGTGTCTGTTACAGCCAAGGAAGAGAACAAACTTTTATAGAGATAATTGTTTTTGCAAAATTGGATCTGATTTTTTTGATCTGAGAAATTTGCCTCAGTTTCTATAGTGTTTCTCTTCTTTGACTGTAACATGCAGGTAACCTATGACACACCTATATCACCTGCCTGGGGTGTTTTTTTTTTTTTTAAATTCTCTTCCCACTAGTTTAGTGAAGAGAACAGGCCTGTTTGCCTCAGAGTCAATCTGCCCTCACGCCATGAGCAACACGTCTCTGATAAGCGGAGAGGACAAGCTGAAAGATAAGAACCAAATGCAGAAAGGAATGGAGGGGAAGGAAGATGAGGAGAACGTCATGGAGAAGAACTGGATCCGTCCAGATCTGCCCAGCAAGTGCATGTGGCAACTCGGGGAGCCAAAAACGAACTCGCCTCATGTCCACACAGAACGGTGAGGAACGGTTCCTCGACTTGTTTTCATCACTTTAGATGGTGTATGATGTTATAGTAGGATCCTGCATCACAGTGAGTTTCTCCTAAATACTGTCCTCATTTGATGACATCATCGTTTTTTATTTAAACCTAGAGGGAGTGAACGAGTCGGTGAGTGAGTTAGTGAGAAAGTGAGAGAGTGAAGAATGTATATTAAACCAGTCCCTTTTCCTGCAGGACGAAGACACCCAGCATTCTGCCCAACATCCTGACACACATCGGAAACACGCCACTGGTTCGCATCAACAAGATTCCCAAAATGTTCGGGGTGAAGTGTGAGATCTGTGAGTATGTGTGCTCTAACACTGAGTTTGTACATTTACACAAATGTTTCCAAATCACTGACCTGAACGTTTCTCTTCCTGTAACATGCTCAGTACGGCACACAAACACATGAATTACTCATCAATTTCCTAACCAGCTGTGCAATCCGTAATAGGTCACATGACCATTTCTACTCAAAAAGACTTTTTTCCTTTTCATTCTGACTTTTTATTGACTTCACAAACCAGCAGTTTGGATCTGATGCTTCACTGTGGTGTAACTCAAATCCTACACTTTAGCCTTCACAAGATGTCCTTTCACTGCCACTGAGGACCTCTTTGTGTATTAATCTGACCCTCTATCTCCTGCGTTCACGACTTCTCTGTCTTCTGCACCGACCTCTGAAATACAAAGCAGAATTGGCCCGAGTGTGTGTTCACAGGAATCCAAAACTGTCAGGAGAGAGCTTGATCGAAGTGGGGCTTAAAAAAAAACATCCCCAGTTTCTGTAGTGTGTTTAAAGTGACTGTGATCCTTTATGTGGTGCTTTAACCTTAGTATGTTATAGACTTGTATTAGCCTAAAGGTTTAGGTGAGAACAGGTCAGACCGCCTGCACAAACTCAAGCTATATATACATCAGTGAAAAAAGAGTGAACAGGAATCTCTGATTAATATGTCTTCCTCCCAATCTGGTTTTTCTGTAACATGGTGAGGCGTTTCTTTGTCTGATTAACTTCATGAAATATAACAAAGAGCAGCTGGTAAGGGAACAGCTGATTATAGCTTTTATAACGTAAGAAAGAACAGAAACTACAGAACAGAAACTAACTTGCAAATTGGATGTATAACACTAAATGTAACTAAAAACAGGTAAAAAGTAAATGAGTGCAGAGATGTTTTTTCTTTAAACATCCATTATATTGTTTTTTTTTTCTTAAATGAAAGTGTTAATTGGACTGTTTGGGCTTAATTTAGTGTGTGTGTTTGCAGTGGCTAAGTGCGAGTTCTTTAATGCTGGAGGCAGTGTGAAGGATCGCATCGCCATCCGTATGGTGGAGGACGCTGAGAGAGATGGCATCCTCAAACCTGGAGACACTATCATTGAGCCTACTTCTGGAAACACAGGTGTGGCCTGAATAATAGGATGGATTATGTATATGTTTAGGGGCGGGGCTCCACCCCTAATAACAGTTTTGTTTATATCACATGGAGAAATTCCTTTAATTCAGGCACTCAGCTCATCAATGGGGGGAAGAGGTGGCTTAAGTGGTTACGGCTCTGGGTTGTTGAGCAGAGGATCAGGGTTCAAGCCCAACTGATAAGCTGCCACCTTTAGACCCCTGAGCAAGGCCCTTAAGCCTCCCTGCTCCAGGGGCACTGCTCCATACCCTGTGCTCAGACCCCAACCTCCAAAAAATATTTGGTTATGTGAAGAAGAAATTTGACTCTGCTGTAATGTATATGAGATGAGCAAATTCTTTTATTTTGTCAGTTTTTTGTGTTTTTTTTCTTCTTTTTTATTATCGACAGAAACTTGCAAATGTGATGAACGTTTTTCAAATGATGATCACAGCACAATAGCTGCAGTCCTGTGAAGTCTGCTTTTATTATTGTTCACTCAAAACAGGTCTTTTCCCTGCCTATGCCACACTTCTATACAGGAAGTAGATTCACAGATACCAAGATTTTCAAGAGGACATGGAATCAGTTGTCTTGAAAACAGGGATCTGAACAGGGATCTGTGTGGGGTAGATACCAATAAAATTAGTTCAATTAATAAGTGTGTGTGTGTGTGTACTCTCAGGTATCGGCCTGGCCCTGGTTGCAGCAGTAAAAGGTTACCGCTGTATCATCGTCATGCCTGAGAAAATGAGCATGGAGAAGGTGATTGTGTCTCATAAACTTAAACATAATACATGTTTTGGAGCTTTGAAGGAACAGAAAGCTCAAAATCTGATTAAAGAATTAGATCTAGTGTTGAACAAGTGTTATTGCATCATAGAACATATCAGCCTATTAGCTTTCAGTATGCAAATGAAGGACACTGGTTTGTATGAGTAGGGGAGGGGCTTGTGGAGTTTTCTAATGTGTAATCATTATCTTTTGATTATTGCTGGTTAAAATGTTGTGGTCTTTGAAATGTAATTAGTGTGACTTGATATAAAAGATACAAACAGCTCTGTGTTTTTAACTCAGGTGGACGTGCTGCACGGTCTCGGGGCCAAGATCGTCCGGACTCCGACCGATGCTCGTTTTGACTCTCCGGAGTCTCACGTGGGCGTGTCCTGGCGCCTGAAGAATGAGATCCCCAACTCCTACATTCTGAATCAGTACCGTAACCCCAGCAACCCGCTGGCTCACTACGACAACATGGCCGAGGAGATCCTAGAGCAGTGCAACGGTAAATCTACATACAGAATGTACACATCTGATCTAGAAGGTGTGTGGGGTGTGTGTGGTGTTTGGCGTGTGTGGTGTGTGTCTGTCTGTGTGTGGTGTTTGGTGTGTGTATGGTGTTTGGTGTGTGTGTGTGTGTGTGAGTGGAATCACATCCTGACTGTACATCTACAGGTAAAATAGACATGCTGGTGGCCGGAGCTGGAACAGGTGGCACCATCACTGGCGTCGCACGCAAGCTGAAGGAAAAATGCCCAAAGATCCAGGTATGGCTCGAATCTGTCCATCACAACTCACCTTTACTTATTAACATTCTTCATCTTTCCAGCATCTCATTTATCATTTCTATTTTATTTCCTTATTTCAAGTTCAAGTTCAAGTTCAACTTTATTTATATAGCACATTTACAAACAGCCACACGGCTGAACAAAAAGTGCTTCACAGTGCGTTTGACATTACACATACACTTGAAAAGACACACATACACAATAAAATAGAGTTCAAAAAGCTAAAATAAAAATTATTAAAAAAGTAGACAAAATAAAATAACCAGTTTAAAGGAAAGTGATAAATATAAACCATAAAATGTAAACAAACATAAACACCTGGGCAATCATGAAAAGGCTAGAGAAAATAGTTGGGTCATGGACTTAAAACTAGAAATGGAGGGTGCCGTCTTAATCTCTAATGGCAGGGAGTTCCATAGTCTAGGACCGGCCACAAAAAAGGCTCCTCTACGCTTGAGCCGTACACGAGGGACCACCAACAGAGCCTGGACAGATGAACGAAGACTTCTAATAGGAGAGTAGGGATGAAGAAGTTCAGATAAGTAGAGAGGAGCGATATTATGGAGAGACTTATAGACAAAGAGTAAAATCTTAAAATCTATTCTCTGAGAAATCAGCAGCCAGTGTAGAAATTTGAGAATGGGAGTGATGTGTTCATGTTTGACAACTAGAGAGAAATCTGGCAGCAGCATTTTGAACGAGCTGGAGACGCGTAATCTGAGTTTTATATATACCGCAATATAAAGAGTTACAGTAATCTAAGCGAGAAGTTACAAACGCATGAACAGCCATTTCTAGAGTCTTAGGGGTAAGAAAGTGTTTAATTTTGGAGAGAATCCGCAGTAAAAGCTAGACCCAATAACAGACGAGATGTGTTTGTCAAATTTTAAGTGCTGATCAATAAAGATGCCAAGATTCCCGTGAAGGTCTAAAAACAGATAAACTCTCTTGGTTGATGCTTGAGGACTGAGAGTTCTCATTTGGGCTAAACACTATTACCTCAGTCTTTTCTTCATTTAAAAACAGGAAATTTTGTGCCAGCCATAATTTAACCTCTTCTAAACATTTTAGAAGAGATGAGATTGCTGAAGGATTTATTTATTTATTTATTTTTCTTAATCGGTAAGTAGATTTGGGTGTCCTCAGCATAGAAATGAAAGGATACACCATGTTTCCGGAGAATAGAGCACAGTGGTAACATATATAACGAGAATAGAGAAGGAGCTAAAATAGAGCCTTGTGGAAGGCCACAAGTCAGCGAGGCAGGGGAGGAGGAAAAGTTACCCAGTTTCACTATGAACTTTCTGTCAGTTAGGTATGACTGAAACCAGCTCAAAACATTTGCTTTTAGACCTACCCAGGTCTCAAGCCTCGATAATAAAAGGGAGTGGTCTATGGTATCAAAAGCAGCTGATAAATCTAGAAGAATAAGAACCACAGAATCTCCGGAGTCAGTAGAAAGATAAATGTCATTTAAAACTATAAAAAGGGCAGACTCAGTACTGTGAGCAGACTTAAAACCCGATTGAAAAACCTCATAGATACAATTGTTATTGAGAAAACTTTGAAGTTGATTTAGCACAATTTTCTCCAGAATTTTTGACATGAAAGGCAAGACAGAGATAGGTCGAAGGTTTTTTTGAATGGAGAGGTCCAGTGAAGGCTTCTTGAGCAAGGGAGTAACAGTGGCAACTTTAAGGTTGGCAGGGACTGAGCCAGTTTGCAGGCACTTGTTGATCAGAGACAGCGGGCCTGGACCAATTGAGTGAAAGATTTGTTTTAAAAATTTTGGGTGAATTATGTCACTGGGACAAAATGAGGGTTTGAGCTTGTCAATCACCTCCTTCAGTTGCTGGAGGTTGATGAGCTCAAAAGCTTTGAAGAATGTAGAGGCCTTTGACATGATTGGGGAAGAGATAGGAGTTATAGTGGGGCGAACACTTAGCCTTAGTTTAGTGATTTTGTCACTAAAGAATCTCGAGAAGCCTCCACAGACAGCAACAGATGCAACAGGCATAGATTTAACAGAAGGATTTGTCAAAGATTTAATGATAGAAAATTAAACATTAGGTTTAGAGTGGTTTCTTTCAATTAAATTAGAGAAATAAGCGGCTTTTGCAGATTTGGTTATAGTCTGGTAAGATGTACTGTAAGATGTCTCTAAATAGCTGAAGAGAAACATGCAGCCTGTCCTTTTTTTATTTACGTTCTTGTCTTTGGAGACGAGTCTCAGCATTTTGCCAAACTTCAGATGTTAATTTTTTCTTGCGAGGTTTGAGAGGAGCAGTTGTATTTGCAATCTCAAGCCAGGCAGAATTTAAGAGGCCAAGATGTTGGTCAGCATCCAAGTCAGGTAATGGCTGCTCCAGGAGCAACTGTGAGCAGCATTTGGCAAAATACAAGTTAAAATGTGTGCTAAACTGTGGAGAATATAAATGTGAAACACTTTCAGACGTATTTGAAAAGTGAGAGATGACTGGAAGAGACAGGGAGAATAATATAGGCTTATGATCTGAAATCATAACATCAGAAAGCACAATATCAGCCACATCAAGTCCATATGATAGAACCAGATCAAGCGTATGTCCCTGGATATGGGTGGGGTCACTGTTCCACTGGGATAGGTTAAATGTTTCGAGCAAGCTCAAAAAGTCATGTGAAAGGGTGATAGACAGACAGCAAACATGCACGTTAAAATCGCCCACCAATAAAAAGCGATCATAACTCACAGCAATATTGCCAGTTAGTTCAGTGAGATGCTGTATAAAGTCCGTGGTCGAATGTGGAGGACAATAGATCACCCCTAAACAAACCGGACCATTCCAGTCTAAATGAAGTATCTGAACTTCAAAGCTGGTAAATGTCATAATCGGAGTTAGACGACAGCGTTCAGATAGAGAGCTCTTTAAAATGGTAACTATGCCCCCTCCGCGTCCGCTCGGACGAGGCGTGTTAAAAAATGTACAATCTGCGGGGATCAGGTCAGAAAACGACGTTAAATCACCAGCCTTTATCCAGGATTCCGTGATAAGCGTAAAATCCAGCTTGTGGGAAGAGTAGAAGTCATTTAATAAAAAAGTCTTATTCACCAGCGAACGGGCATTTAATAATACCATCTTCGGTGAGGAGATGGTAACAGGTGAAGAGGACACTCTTTTCAGCTCGCGTAGATTGTTGTGTGTAACTCCTCGACCCCAGGAGCCAATTTGGTGGATACTGGCACGGCAAGCATGGTAATGATCAGGGCTCGGATGTGCGGGTGAAACAAAACGAAGGCGCCTGTGTGACATATCCAGCGGGCGCCAAAGCGCATAGCCGCCATACATTGGTTCGTAGGAAGGATCCACAAGAAAGTTTGCCTGCAGATGAGCTTTTAGCTTCACAGTGTATCCTCCGCGGTTGCCCCGTTTCCTCCTTCGCTTTCTCCGGGTGATGTTGAGAGGCCACCGGCGAAAACATTCAAGTAAAGGCGGTTTGATGGACTCGTATGTATAGATGAAAAAGCAGTCCAACTCAGAGGTGTTTTGGTTGGTAAGAGATATCCCGCAGTGCTTGGCGGTCGTAGGGTTAAAAGCGAGTAGCAGTTTAAGAACAGAGCAGACAACCAAACATACAAACACGAGAGCGACAGACGGCGTGCCCAACACACAGGCGCCATCTTCCCAGGTCAACCACGAAAAAAGAATGAAAAAAGGAAAAAAGTTTAATGAAAAAATTAAATAAAGATTAAATGATGAATCAGGTGTGAAAAATGAATAAATTCACTTCCTTCAAGAGAAAAGGTAAAAAAGAGAGAATGAATGAATCAGTGAATCAAAGATAGAAGAAATGTGAATATTTCAATGATGATTGTGATTCATCTCACTGATGTGGTCACATGACCAATTCGATAGACGTGTATAAAGTGTGTGTGTGTGTGTGTGTGTGTGTGTGTGTGCGCGTGTGTTTATAGATTATTGGCGTGGACCCCATGGGCTCAACCCTAGCAGAGCCAGAGCAAATGAATAAGACCGATAACAGTCAGTACGAGATGGAGGGAATCGGACACGACTTCATCCCCACTGTGTTGGACAGATCTGTGAGCGGGTGTTTGCTGTTTCTCTGTGATCGTGTGTATTAGTTGTGTGATTCACTGACAGTTAATGACCCGTTCGTTTCTTATCGTCAGGTGATCGACGGTTGGTGCAAGACCAGGGACGAGGAGTCCTTCAACATGTCACGCATGCTCATCAAACTGGAAGGACTGCTGTGTGGTACGCACACTAATCACTCTGAGACTTGACAGGAAAAAACTGCAAATGAACTCTTAACTTTATAGTTCAGCAGTATGTCTGTCATTGTTATTAAATTGTTCAGATTAAATACAAATAAACACACAGTGCTTTATTTATATATTTCTAAACCTTACCCTCTTTACAGTTTCAGTTAGAATTATTTTGTCTAGGTTTAGAGTTAAAGGGTGCCAATAATTTTGGATTTCATTCATTCATTTTCTATCACTTATCCGAACTACCTCGGGTCACGGGGAGCCTGTGCCTATCTCAGGCGTCATCGGGCATCAAGGCAGGATACACCCTGGACGGAGTGCTAATTTTGGATTTGAACGTATTAAATCAAATATAAATGGATATTAGGTCAACGTGTGTGTATCTGTGTGTAGGTGGTAGTTCAGGATCAGCCATGGTTGCAGCAATGAAGATGGCGAAGGAGCTGAAGGAAGATCAGCGCTGTGTGGTCATTCTGCCCGATTCGATACGGAACTACATGTGAGTGTCTGCTGATTGGAATTCTGCCTTCTGATTGGTCAGAAGGTGTCGATTAAATTTCTAAAACAGCAGCTGTGACAGCATAAGACGATTATATGATTGCGCACAAATCATGTAGGCTTGCATTACTATAGCAACAGCTCAGTCACAGGGGTGGTACAGCAGACGCTCCACTGATAATAAACAGATTAAAAAATGTGCATAATCGATGTGTCTTTGTTGTTAGACAGTTGATGTAACGTATGGAAGGAGTCTCTAATGTCAGAGGTAAAGCTTTAACTCCAAGAGAGAGATGAAGTGAAGTGAGAGTCTGGTGAAGGAACAGCTGTTTACAGCTGCTGTAACATAAGTGAGAAGCAGTAGGTGTTTTGTGGATGTTACACAACATGAAATAGATAAAAATACACCATTCTTTATTTAATTAAGAAGCGTTAGTAAACTGTCGTGGTGAAAAGATTTGAACATGTTGTGATAATGAGCTACAGCTTCATCACACTACATCAATGATTATTTTATTTCTTTTCCTGTAACATCACAACAAGGAGGGTTTTATTCTTCACATCTTTGACAGTTATAATTTTCTCCACAGGACTAAATTCCTCAGCGACAAGTGGATGTGTGAAAAAGGCTTCCTGAGAGAGGAGGACCTGATGATCAACAAACCATGGTGAGGATCTCACACACTCACACACACACACACAACATACACACATTCATTCATACCTACATACATACATACATACATACATACATACACACAGACACACACACACACTCTCACACACACTCTCACACACACACACACGCTAACACACACAGACACACAAACACACTTTCACACACACTCTCACATACACACACAAACACATACACAGACACACACAGACGTGTGTTTTTGTCAGATTTTACACAACCCTGGCAACCTTATTGAGCTGCAAAATAGAACAAAATTTATGTTAAAAAGAATATAATTTCTGAAGTTTCTTCCTGGTGCAGGTGGTGGAATCTGACTCTACAGGAGCTGCAACTCTCTGCTCCTCTAACAGTTCTTCCATCAGTCAGCATTAAAAACACCATTAAGATCCTGAAGGACAAGGCGTTCGACCAGGCGCCAGTAGTCGAGGACAACGGGTATGTCCAAATAAACAACTGAAGCATGCAATAGTGAAGTCTTCACCTCCCCTTAACATAGAGAGACATGCAGATAGGCAGACAGATTTATAAAGGCTTTCACCATGATGCTCCCACCACCATGCCTCAGTTCCTAACCTGAAAACAATCCACTGAACACACAGACACAGTCACACACTCACAAGCTCCTGAAGAAATGTTAAAAGATGGTTTGCAGAGGTTTATTTTAAATAATTAAATCCCTTTGTGTGTGTGTGTGTGTGTGTGTGTGTGTGTGTGTGTGTGTGTGTGTGTGTAGAATGATCATGGGGATAGTCACACTGGGTAACATGCTGTCCTCTGTACTCGCTGGGAAGGTCAGTCCTTCTGACCCTGTCAACAAAGTCCTGTATAAGCAGTTCAAACAGGTATAACCAACAGACACACACACACACACGCACATACATACAGTGCGCACATACACACATGCTACCTCATAAATATGTGAGCATGACCTGACACACCCACTGTCAGATATTTGTGCAGGCTGACCATCCACATCTCTGTGTACACACACACAAACACACACACACATGCTATAATTGCACACCATACTGAAAACACACACTGGCTATGAACATGCACTACACGCCAGCTACAGCTACACCTTTAATCACACACCACAGTCCAAATTCACATATTACACACATATATACACACACACACACACACACACCAGTGTATGTATTTATCCGTTTATACACATCAGATTGAACTTCAGGCCAGATGAATTTCAGCCAAATAATGACACTCACAAATGTGAGTGACCAAATGTGACAGTCACAAACCTGACAACTACTTCATAAATGCTTTATAAAATGTGTGTAAAATGTGTGTGTGTGTCTGTGTGTGTGTCTGTGTGTGTGTGTCTGTGTGTGTGTGTCTGTGTGTGTCTGTGTGCGTGTCTGTGTGTGTGTGTCTGTGTGTGTGTCTGTGTGTGTCTTTGTGCATGTGTGTCTGTGTGTGTCTGAGTGTGTGTCTGTGTGTGTGTCTGTGTGTGTGTGTGTGTGTCTGTGTGTGTCTTTGTGCATGTGTGTCTGTGTGTGTGTCTGTGTGTGTGTCTGTGTGTGTGTGTCTGTGTGTGTGTCTGTGTGTGTGTCTGTGTGTGTCTGTATGCATGTCTTTGTGCATGTCTGTGTGTGTGTCTGTGTTTTTGTGTCTGCGTGTGTGTGTCTGTGTTTGTAGGTTCATCTTACAGATAAACTGGGTAAACTCTCCAGGATCCTAGAAACAGACCACTTCGCCCTGGTGGTTCACAATCAGATCCAGTGTAAGTATCTCCATCTTCTTTTTGATTAAAGTATTGGCACCCTTGGCTTTATCTATGGTGCTTAATTTATTTATGTATCTATTATTCTCTAATTGCTGGATGACTGGAAGCTTTTGCGAGTTTACACACTGGTTAATGATGGTTTTACTTTCTCTCTGTCTACATTTTGCTCTTTCTGTCTCTTGTTCTCTCTCCTCTGTCTGTCTCACTCCCTGTCTGTCCTCTCTGTTTCTCTCCGTAGACCTGACAGACGGCTCGTCACTTCTGAAGAAGATGGTGTTTGGCATCATCACGGCAATAGACCTACTGAACTTTGTGACCACTCGTGAGAGGAGAGAGCGCTCGTTGTCTGAGTGCTCGCTCCCCGACGACATGTAGCCGATCTCTGACACACACACACATACACACACACACACACACACACACACACACACACTTTGTTTAACATATGTGAGAGTAAACATTACATATTTTTCTATTTTATTGTGTTTCTTTTTCCTTCTCATGTAAATACACGTTTATGAGCTTAAAGGTGCCGTCTGCAATCTGTTTAAACAGATTTCTACACCTGTTGTACATCTACACTTAAGAATTTTCACAGTTTTCTGGGACAGAAATGAAGTCCAACCCCAGTCAGATCACTGAAGCTCATCTCTGCCTCTTTTTTCCCTTAAAAGAAAACCTTGAATATTGTTGTTGATTTTTTTCAGTGTTTTCAATGCAGTAGAAGAATGTCAGTGTTACACTCTGCTCCTTTAATGACTCACGGACGTCATCTGTGCTCTTTAAACTCGTTTTATTCACAATGCAGTAAAGATGAAACTGTTTTTTACTTTTTGAGCTTTGTGTATACTTGAAGTAAAACAGAGGGAAGGTTTATCAGAACTTTCAAAATGAACACAGCTGCTACTTTCTGTTTTTTTTTCTTTCTCTATGAAGCTCGACCGCCACCTTGTGGCCACATGCAGAAGAGCAGTCTTCATTACAGAAGATACGAAGAATAAAAATAGTATAGAATTTACATATACATTTATGCCATTTGGCAGACACCCTCATTTTTCATCAAATTTTTTTTTTAAAAATGTATAATATTATTTTTTTCTGTATTATTGTTAGACTGTGAATGATTATGGATGCTTTGGCCTTGTCTAAATAGCAACGGATAGTTTTTCTTCTTCCTTTTCTTCTTCTTCATCTTTTACATGTGAGGTTATTGTAAAACTGCGTATAAAACGTGTTGGATATAGGTGTAAGGTATGAGGTGACCAGATTCATTACAAGCTTCAATTTTTTTTTATTTTTAAATGCTGCATAGAATTTGCTCTTATTTAAAAATAAAGCTTTTTCTTCAGGGCAGATTGTGTGTGTTGTGTTTCCTGCTTTTTGCCACAAGAGGAAGCTGTGATTCAACACTTACTGTTAATGAACAGCTCCACAAATCGAGAGAAATGACAAATAAATTTTAAAAGTAATTTTAATTTTAAATTTCATAAATTTTACACTGTATGGAGTAATACTGATGAGACCAACACTCTCTCACTCTCACTCATTTTCTACCGTTTATCCGAACTACCTTGGGTCACGGGGAGCCTGTGCCTATCTCAGGCGTCATTGGGCATCAAGGCAGGATACACCCTGGACGGAGTGCCAACCCATCACAGGGTACACACACACACACTCTCATTCACTCACGCAATCACACACTACGGACAATTTTCCAGAGATGGCAATCAACCTGCCATGCATGTCTTTGGACCGGGGGAGGAAACCGGAGTACCCGGAGGAAACCCCCGAGGCACGGGGAGAACCTGCAAACTCCACACACACAAGGCAGAGGCGGGAATATAAGACCAACAATAAATAGTATTTTACCTGTAAATGCTTTTTATGGTAGCACTTTAACAGTACATAAATAAACATTATTGAATTAATATTCATGGCCTTATACTCTCTGACTAACATAAGCGTCTGTTAAATGATAAAAGCGTCTGTTAAATGAATAAATGTTACTGTGTTCGTTTCAGCCATGTGTAATGGAGCAGATCCCCTGGCTCCTAGTGCCGCAGGGTCCCAACCAGAGCACAAGATATTACTACAGAGAGACTGGAACAGAAATGAATAGAGAGTGACACAAAAACGAAATAATGAAATGATGAAACGATCCGTGTTTATCAGTATATTAATGTATTTTCCAGCATCAGTGGATATTTACATTGACATTAAAAATATCATTTGATTAGATGATAGTTGACATGAATTCATCAGACTCATATCATCTATCATCTACTAAAATGATATTTTTAATCATCAACAAGAACACAACACGGGCTTGACCTCTGAAGAATTTTACTCGATCTCGTGGCGAGGTCATATCCTCACATGACACTCAGCTCATCCTCTCCTTCCCTCCCTCAGACACTCAGGTTTCTGCTCAGATCTCAACACGTCTGGTTGGCAACTTATCGTAGACAGCAGCTGAAATTGTATCCAAGCAAAACTGGGAACTGAACTGCTGTTCATCCCAGACGATTCATTCCCATGTCAGGGTCTTGTGATCTCCCTGGGCATCTTGCTGGTCTCACAACCCTGAGGTAACGTCTCAGATTGCTAATCTAATTGTTGGTACACTGCTCCACTGATCCACCATCTCTCAGGGTACAAGAAAGACCTGCAACAAGATTCTTCTCTGTTCTGGTGTCTAGGTGGTGAATGAACTTCCCCCAGATGTCCAAACTCTGTCATTTGAACGACTTCTAATGACCTACCTGTGTTGGCTGTGTGGTTTTCTTGCTGTATTCACACCCAACAGATATTTTTTTAATAATGGTGACCTAAGTGACCTTAGTACATTATCATCATGATGTATTTATTGATTGAGATTTCAAAGCACTTCTGTACAGTAAGTCACTCTGAATACGAGGATCTCCCAAATGCCATAGATGTAACTGTAAACCTATAAATGATGGTTGCATCTGATTACACATCATCAGCCAAAAAGGTATTAGCATGGATTTTAATTCTAAACATAAAACTGGAACTCAAAAGTGATAGAGAGAGAGAGAAGCAAGCATACAATGATTAGATAAATGTTTACACCTGGTAAATTCTCATAAGTCACTTAGCAAAGGCAAAGTTTTCAGTCATTTAAACACACATTTTTGTAAAGGATTTAAAGGCCACTGATTGCTGAGAGGAAAAAACACCCTGTGATTTTAAAATGATGATCATGATTATTATTATTATTATTATTATTATTATTATTATTATTATTATTATTATTATTATTATTATTAGGCATTACCAATACACAGTTCCTCTTACAGCAACTGGAAGCTCATGTCCTTTCAAATCTACAGAAAAACCTATTATAAGAACTAATCTTCTAGATCCTGTAGATTTTTTTATTTATTTGTTTATGTCGAAGTTCATGGCAACGGTCACAACAAAGGTAGCAGAAAGGCTGGGAAAAAAACAGAGATCTCCATTAAAAATAACCTATGTATCACAGAACAGAAGCATGACATTGACATTAAACATTTTAGAGGTTGACATGGAAACCTGACACACAGGAACATGTAAAGAAGTGAGGTGAGCAATGCTACTGGTGTAGCTACTGTTTCTACAAACACATGATCACATGCAAAATATAAATCAGGCTTAAAGCTGAAATCCTTTGAACTTAAAGCTTGGAAAAATCTGACCTCTGAATTCATGAAGATCTTATTAGGACATGTATTAAATTTAGAGCCATAGAAATATGATCTTGGTTTGGGTTTGAATTTTCTATTTTATTTTATTTTATTTTATTTAGCAGAAGCACAGAAAATCTTTTAGATCAGAACTTACAGTATCTGCTTTAACGTTCAGACTTCATTAAACTATATATATATATATATATACACGTATATATATATATATATATATATATATATATATATATATATATATATATATATACGTGTATATATATTTATATATATATATTCAAAAACTACTGACGCTTTCTTAGAACAACTGCAATTCTCATTGCAAACAGCAGGGGACGCTTCAAAGCACAGTAAAAGCTTCATTTTAACAAAAATAAGAGGAGAAAATTGCAAACCGTTTATATATCTGGATTTTTATTGTAGCTTATTTTCATATAACTGTGTGTTAGAATGGCTCAAGATAGAGTTTCTGTGGTATATATTATATTTATCTCTTTTTATGTCTTTTAAGTGTGGCCTGTATACAGCTGAGGTGAGAAATCACCAGTTCAGATTTTTTATAGTCTTGATGTTGTATTTATCTCCTGCTGCTTTACACACGTCAGAGCTGTGACCCTGTGGCTGTTTACGTGATTTGGGTTTGAGCCGAACGCTAATCAGGCCACTGCTGCCTGTGTGTGTGTGTGTGTGTGTGTGTGTGTGTGTGTGTGTGTGTGTGTGTGTTTAACATTTGGGCAATGGCGCATAGATTTGTAGAATTATTTGGAGTAAAAAGTAAAAATCATTAATGAAAATAAAAATAGAAGATTGTTGTTTTGCTGATTAAATTTAAACTAGTGACACTGTAATACGCTTCAAGGCGAAATTAATTATCCACTATTATCAACATTTTACACTAATCTGCAGAGCATAATTATTCATTACTGTGACACTGGGCTACAGTATTGATATCTCAGAAGGCTGCAATGTTCAAATATTTTTATTTTAAAAAAATGTACCAATTTAAGAAATTGTCATTAGATTTATACACTTTTTAGATCAGATTATTTTTTTAAGAAGTGCATTATAAAATCTGGTGACTTTCTGTGTAGATGTTAGCGACTGTCCTGCACTCGATAGGATTCTCCAGCTCACATCACAAAGGCTGTTATTAACTCTATCAGATTCACTCCACTCACCACTATAGTGAAAAGCCAGCCTCCAATCGCTGACCAGCATTGTTTTTAACGACCAAACACTGATTAGGTTATTCTGCTATCCTGACTCCTCACTACCACTGCTTAATTTTATCTGTGTTCCTGATACATTGATTATTTTGTATCTACAGTAATATCGTCAATCCTTTTAAAACTTTCAACGTATATGCAAATTTATTTATGACATCATCTGATGGATTTCCAAAAGAGTTTTCAGTACTGTGATTGTCCTGTTTGGATCAGATGCTCCAGTATCACATCACTCACACATCATCATTCAACCTCATTGTACGTTATAAAAACCTCTTCTTTGTGTGTATAAATTATGAAATAATTCTTTGTACATGATCAATAACACACTGACTGACTGCACTCGCTACTTATTTGGGATTTTATTCATTTGGGGCTTAAGTGTGTGTGGAGCTGTTTATGTTATTGATTTGTTTTTTGTCTAGCCTGATTTCTGACTGGCCTGATCCTTTAACACACTCATTGTCTAAACACACACACACACACACACACACACCGCTGCACTGACCGTAAGCACGTCAGGAGTATGGAATGAGGTGATGTAACCATGCTGTTTCAGAAACGGAAACAAAACCCAAACACACTGTGGGCACAGTACAGTGTGTGTGTGTGTGTGTGTGTGTGTGTGTGTGTGTGTGTGTGTGTGTGTTTTATTCATGTTTTAGGAAATGTTTAATCATAGATGACATGCTTCCCTCCACTGCAGTCATCTGTTCTTCCTCTTTTCAGCTTCCTGACTCAGTGTCTTATGGGAAATTCTTTATTTATTATGGGCTGGGAACAAGTCTGCAAGCTTCTGACCAAAGTGCTTTAGATGTCTTTATCCATTTCAGCTGCTGCAGTGGTGTTAATATTAAAGAATTTCTATAATCAGTTATCTTACCTAGGAATTTGAATTCATTTATTCAGTGAAAGGTGTTTAAAACATAATTATGTTCAGGAATAACTGAATTTACAAAACCTAACTAGCTAGCTAATTTAATGAGCTAAATTATAAGCTAAACTAGTTGAGCTCATTAGATCAGCTAGTTTAGCTTATAATTTAGCTCATTAAATTAGCTTCACAGAATGTTACAGATCAAAATGAAAATGTTAGTAGTTAAAAAGATGTTTTTTTTTTCACTTGAGTAATAGAATAATTATTTAATTTCGTCATTACTTGTGCAAAGTAGAAACTGAGAAAGGAAACACATAATGCAGTAGAATAACGTCCGATGATGAGTATTTGCTGCTCGTGTTTACGCTGGAAGCCTGAGGGCAGCTAGAACAATAAAGGTATCGTGATGAGTCAGATATGAGAAAAACAGTTCTTATGGAGTTTTATCCAACACAATGAAGCACTGCAGTTTACCTAGTTCCTGTTACATTCCTGTCATTTTTGTGGTATCCACTTGCCATACAAACTCTTCTCTCTGAAATAGTAGTTTTAGAATTTGCTGACTCTTTTATCTGAAGATGTTTAATTTCTGCCTTTAGACCTCTATTACAAGTGAGCTTGGAGTAAAGATGTTTTCTATTCTTTTCTTGGTAAAATAATAATTTTCAGTTTATTACAGGATGGATCCTAATAATTAGGAATGTAACAGGGTGGATCCTAACAGTGAGCAACATAGCAGGGTAGATCTTAGCAGGAAGAAACATAACAGGGAATTGTAACAGTATGGATCATAACAGAGTGATCCATAAAAGAGTGGATTATAACAATGAGGAATGTTACAGGTTAGATCCTAACAGAGTGGACCCTAACTGGGTGGATCCTAAAAGGGTGAATCCTAAAAGGGAAGAATTTAGCAGAGTGGATCATAACAGGTAGAAACATAACAGGGAGGATTGTATCAGTATGCAAGAGGGTGGATCCTAACAGAGTGGATCCTAACAGAATGGACCCCATTAGGGTGGATCCTAACAGGGAGGGTTTTAATAGGGTGGATCCTAACAGGGAGGGTTTTAATAGGGTGGATCCTTACAAGGGGGAGCTTAGCAGAGATGATCATAGCAGATAGAAACATAACAGGGAAGATTAAAAAAGTGTGGATCATAAGAGGGTGGGTCCTAACAAGTTGGAATTTTACTGAGTGGATCCTAACAGGTAGAAACATAACAGGGAGGACTGTATCAGTGTGGAAGAGGGTGGATCCTAAAAGGGTGGACGATAACATTGAGGATCCTAACAGGAAGGGTTTAAATGGGGTGGATCCTAACAGAGTGGATCCTTACAGGGAGGGTTTTAATAGGTTGGATCCCTCCTTAACAGGGAGGAACTTAGCAGAGTGTATCATAGCAGGTAGAAACATAACAGGGAAGATTATAACAGTGTGGATCATAAGATGGTGGATCCTAACAAGGAGGAATTTTACTGGGTGGATCCAAACAGAAAGGATCCTAATACAGATATCATAAAGGGTAGATATTAATTGGAAGGAATATCTCATATTATTTTTATTTTTATTTAATGGGTGGTTTTTCTGCAATTTTCATCACAGGGTAGAACAAGTACAGTATGAGTGGAATTTAATACATAGACTGTAAACATCATTAAATGTGAATTGTTAGTATATGTTTACAGTAATTAAGCTTATGTTAATATTTTTTATAAAAGCATTTACACTTTACAGTCAATGCAGGATGGAATAAAGTGCTAGGTTCAGATAGTGACAGTAACACAATAGCTCATTGCAGGGTTCTGACTCAGGAGTTTCATATCATAACTGCATTACAGTGTGCTGCAGCATGTTATTAGCATGTGTAGAACCTTACAGTGTTACGCTAAATAATTAGTCAGGTTTGTGCTGGGCTACGCAGCTAGCATACTGACAGAGCTGAAACGCTGAAGAGGAGACACATGGAGGGAGCGAGCCTTGAATTAATGCTGACTCTTTCACAGACACCACAGTCATTGCTTTTCCTTCCAGACTCATGCTGCTACACACACACACACACACACACACACACACATTCAGGGCTGGTAAATATCCAGCTTTTCTCACGTGCATGTGTCACATAGTGCGTCATTCACTCTCACCATGTTGCCAGAAATTAATTCATTACATCATTATCTCAGAAAACACAAACCACCACTGTGCTACGCTGCGAATATCAAAATATCTGTTTCATCGCCTAAACCTTATTACTTACAGACACAAATTTATCCACAGAATGTGAATTTATTTGAAGTGGCAGATTAAAAATAATTAGAGCGTACATGTCTAAATCACATACATGTAATACCTCTCATGAACTCGACAGCTACAGACACCATGCTAACTAGCGGCCTCTTATTAGCCATTATTATTAGCAGCCTCTTACATAGCCGTTATGTAGCATAACACTATTGTTAAAACAAAGCAACACATCAGCAACACACACACCGTGTACTGTATGTGTGTGCTTTTCGTTTATTTTGTTTTATCCAAATCTCTCTCTCTTTTTTATTTATTTTTATATTTATTTTTTTTTTACAGTTTTGTCCATCAACCCAATGTAAATATGCAGTAACTGAGTTGTCATGTAACAGGAACTCGACTGCCAGGAGCATGTGGTGTGTATTTTACAGGCTGCGCTTCGTCTCACTGCATGTTTTCTGGTTTGAGGTTTCGGATTTTATGATGAGTTTGGCCAATTTTGAAGCAATCCACCAATTTCTTTACTTTTATGATTTTCCAGTTAACATTTGCTGCTCTTTAGCCATCCATCAGCTACATGCGTACAGTCACGTGCAAAAATATTGGCACCCCCTCCTATCTCCCACCCTCAAAATGATAAGTAATGTATTAAGCCACAGCATCAGCTCAGGTGTATTGTGTCCGAGACACACATGTGGACAAGTTCCTGTCAGTCTTGGATTTTTGGGTGTTTTTGTCTAAGCCTCCTATCAGTCATTATAAAGACACGCCCCACCAGCCCTTCACTCCCCCATATACTCAAAAATCATCATAAATGAAATTCCA
Organism: Tachysurus vachellii; assembly: GCF_030014155.1. Classification (NCBI taxonomy): domain Eukaryota; kingdom Metazoa; phylum Chordata; class Actinopteri; order Siluriformes; family Bagridae; genus Tachysurus; species Tachysurus vachellii. Next base: position 26,366,960 of record NC_083467.1, read on the forward strand.
GATGCATATAGAGTTGTAGCTTCATTTTAAAGCAGCTGAAAGTGCACTTTGAACATGATGTCATGACCATCATTGCTAATGCTTACACTAGTAGGCATGCTAACTCAAGACTAATTGCCAAAGATTCAGGAGGAGGAGCTTTGTGTACATGGGCAGGCTCGCGGACCAAAAACAACATTCAAATATTATCCAGCTGTATATGTTTAACCTTTAAATAACCAAATAAATTAAAGATTAATATGTATTTACAATGTAAGCCAAAGCGATAAATAATTAGAGAAATTTATATTTTAAATATTTTTACATAAAAAAAAAAAACTTGGGTTTTTTCTTTTTTTTAAATGAAGCCTTTTTAAAGAGTACTTATAATTTTTAATTGTGTCAGTTTCAGCATCACTGCGTGTGTGGTATGTGTGTGTGTGTGTGTGAGTGTGTGTGTGTGTGTGTTCTTTAAACGTGTATAACACCATTGCTGCTTCGAAATTTGCACTCTGAGTCATAGCTATGATCTGTTCCTGTTTACAGCACACACAGACACACACACATACACACAAATGGAACTTGAGGAGAGATAATTTAATTATTTATTTCATTTACTTAATTACTAGCTTTAATTGGTTGAAATATTTTATAAATGTTTGTCAAAAAGTCAAAGAAAAAAAAAACTAAATTTAAACCAAAGCAGACTTATTTGACATTATTTTCAAGGGCAAAAGCTACAGTTGAATTTTAGTAAAATTAAGAGAAAGATCAATGAACTATGAGGCTAATGTAGCTAACAGTTAATAGATACTTATTGCCTCAGGTTTAGCAACAACAACTTCTTTTGTGATGTATTACTGTGGATGATTGAGTTCTACACACACTCATACACACACACACTCACTGAAAGTCCCTTATTCCCCATGTCTCTGCTGTGCGTGTGTGTGTGAATGTGGTGGGAGATGCAGCCTGGAGATATTTCCTATAAACATCACATAACCAAGTGCAGGGGGTTCGGAGGCGCAGCAGGAGGAGTTAATGGGAGTCAGTATGCGCTAAATACAGCCACGGGAAAGATGTGTGAGATAAATGAGATGGGAAAAGGAAGGGGGGGTGTGTGAGGGGGATGGGAGGTATGGTGAGATGTGGTGGTGTCGAGTTGTTGGGATTTTCTGTTTGAACGTGTAACAGTTTCATTGTAAACCTCATGATAGTTTTTCACCAATGAGCATTACAAACTACAAATTGTCTTTAATTAAATCTGACTAGAATGGTCCAGTGCAAAAGTTTGTGCACCCGTTGGAAAAAAGAAGGCACGCTAACATCTTCAGAAATGGAATTTATAGCAATAAGTAATCTACTGTAATGTTTTGGGTTCACTGTGTAAATTCAAATCAATTTAAAGTTAGTTCCTGTTATCGTTTATGTAACAGCTATAAACCCTCGTTCTCTCTCTCTTTATTCTCTCTCCTGAAGAGCTACGGAGAAACAGCAAAAAAAACTCAGAAAAATCTTAAAATCTCAGCTTGACCTCTGACTGCGTCACAGTGCTGACACTGGAGACTCCTTCAGGATACAGAAACTTTATGATTACACATTTCTTTTTTGGGGAAGTTGTGGCCTAATGGTTAGAGAGTCTGACTCCTAACCCTAAGGTTGTGGGTTCGAGTCTCGGGCCGGCCACGACTGAGGTGCCCTTGAGCAAGGCACAACCCCCCCCAACTGCTCCCCCCTGAGCACCGCAGCATAAATGGCTGCCCACTGCTCCGGGTGTGTGTTCACGGTGTGTGTGTTCACTGCTGTGTGTGTGTGCACTTTGGATGGGTTAAATGCAGAGAACAAATTCTGAGTGTGGGTCATACATGGGCCATACTTAGCCGTATGTCACGTCACTTTTTTTTTTTTTTTTTTCATAAAAGTGAATGTGAACAGGTGAAACGAACACCTTCTGACCAATCAGAGTCCAGAATCCAAAAGCATTGTGATGTAAAGAAACATCATTTATAGCTAGCAAAATAAACGTGGTGTGTTAGGGTTCACAGATATTATTTCAGTTAAATAAAGACAGGATAAAAACTGTAAATGACATCACATTATTGGTGACATCATCCAGTGAAAGACCTGCACTATGGCTGAGGATATTGTGAATGTGAGGTTGGTATTGTTAGGATCTTTAATAAAGCTCTTTCGGATTATTTCGGATGTTGTGCGTCATTGCTACGGAATCCATAAATCATCCCCTCTGCTCTCTCCCTTCCTCTCTACCTCTCCTCCTCTCCTGAGTCTTCAGCTGCATCCCCAAATGACGACATTGGAGTTACCACAGAGAGAGAGCGAGAGAGAGAGAGAGAGAGAGAGAGAGAGAGCATATCAGGAGGGAGAGTCTCAGGCATTCATGTAGAAAATGGGGAAAAAAGGGAAAAGATTGCAGAAAAGAAAGGGTGAGGTTACGAAAGAGACGATGTGCCTCATATGGACGAGGATTGAGCAGCAGGAGGGAGGTGGAAGAACAGTATTATAAAGATACAGCAGGAGAGAGAGAGAGAGAGAGAGAGAGAGACTACAGTGCTTTTTACATTTTCACTAACGTCATTGCCATCAGTCTGGTAGTGGCTGGAGGGAAAGTGTGTGTGTGTGTGTGTGTGTTTGTGTGTGTGTGTGATCTTTCTTTTGATTTTGATGTATATTCTCCAAATGATCCAGATGATCCTATATATATCAGAATTTCAGGTGCAAAACTATTGGCACCCTTTAATAATAATAATCATGTTATAAAGCAGCAAATAAACACATTTATTTGATACTTTCATTTTTTTTAAATCAAAGAGAAAAATTCTCTAACAAATACAACTCTCATGAGGGTTTTTTTTTCTCATAATTTGCAATATTGTTATTTCCAGGAACTGGAATGATGTCTCTTTTAATCTGATCATGCGGTAAAACCAGAGACACATGTTATGTACGTACATATATCCAAATCAACACAGACCCAGACCTCAATATAAAAGGGTGATGCTCAAAGCTGTTACTCTCTCCAGAGGAGGCTGCACTAGATAGAAATAGTGAGTGTGGCAATAATTATGTAACCAGGATAACATTTCTTTTTAAAGGTTATCAGTAGGATTCTCACTCACAGCTGGATTTTACAGACAGCAAAAGGTCAATTGCATCATGCTAGGCTAAATTTCCACAAGACGAGGAAACCTAAGGACCAAGAGTACGTTGTATCGTTCATCCAGCTAGAAGAGGGCGCTCTGGTTCGAACCTTCTCATAAGAAATACTCTTACTACATTACATTAGAAATATGGCCTACATTTCTGCAATTTCTTCACACACACACACACACACACACACTTATACACACTGTCTCACTCAATATGGAGGCTTCAAAGAGTAGCACTTAGACGAGAGTGGACTCATAAAGCAGCCTATCCCGTTTCTGTTGGCCTTTCGTGCTGAGCCTGAGTGATGACAGCAGTATAATAATCATAACAATAATAAAGCTCTTTCTATTCATCGAGAGCCAGCGTCGTGCTGCATTACCTAATGTCTGTGATTCATTGGGAACGCAGTTCTCAAAAGCAGCTGACGCAAAAGGATTATCAGGAGTTTTGCCCTCAGAGCAGGGCCAGGCTAATTGGGTTAGGCTGCTATTGTTCAGAGGGAAATAGACTTGGGTTGTTCGCTGCCTTTTGAGATTATTCTCTCGCTTTTTCTCTCATTCCCATGGACAGTTTTGTGCCTTGAACAATTCGTCTCTTTGTGCACTGTCATGCATGTTTATTTTTTCCCCTCATCACCTTGTCCTTAGAGTTTCCTCAAGGTTGAGTCCACAAGGATTTACCATTATTTTATGCGATCGAGAATAAAAGATTGTGAGCCGATGCTTTGTCCTTTGTCCTATGGTATGTGAGGCATTGATGAAGTGTGACGTCTCATTACAGACTTCAGAATGTTAAGACTATGAAAACTGGTTCTTATTAACTCTCACATACAATCAGAATTGAGCAGTTCTTGGACAAATGTACAAAAAAAGCTTAATTTGTCATTTGATCTTAGTTTTTAAAACATGAGAAGCTGGAGGTGACGTGTGAACCAGTGTGAGTGGACGGGAAAACATCCAGGAAGATATTGTTACACCATCTAGGTACCGAATGCGAAAATATTACTGAGCTCCATATGAAGAACAAACTACTCTGACATCTGAACATCAACATTAACATAAAGCTAGAAAGGAAACCAGGAAAATATTTGCTCCGTGTGATGTGTACAAATACAGTACAAAGGTTTGTGCACTAATGGTTCAGACAGACTTAATCTGTCATATGAGCTGAAGACACGTCCAAATGAAGACAATGGTGTTGCACCTGGGTCTGATGAGAGCCGCGAAGAAGAGGAAGCAGCACAAAGCACTTTGTCTTCTCCTTTTTTATGACGTCTTCTCTGCTGGTCCGATAGGTCATTAGAGAGAGAGAGAGAGAGAGAGAGAGAGAGAGAGACACACACAATTGCAACACCAAAAACATTATTATACAGATATTTGTAGGAGTGTGACATCATCACAGCACACTTTAGCCGAATCCCTCTTTATTTCACGTGTGTGAATATGAGCCCAGCTCTCTCAGAAAGTCATTACATATGTGTCTTCACTGGAAAGAGTTTAATAGATAATCATGTGCTCATGCTTTCGTCAAGTAGTTTAATCAAGTAGCTGCTATCGAATAATTTCGGCTGCAACAATCACCAAATAACTCCATGAAACATTATACAAATTACAGCAGCATTGTGACTTTAAGTCTCCTCCTAATGTCACAAGCTGCTCTCGACAAGTTTGAGTGACAGAAACAACACCTCCCGGGTTTATTTTTAGTGTCTTCAGCCTCATCAAGTTGAGTTCCTTTATCCAGATTAGAACGACAATAAAGTCACCTTCTTTTTTTTCTCTATATCTGTGATGTGTGAATACTGCTGATAACGTGACATAAATATAACTTTCCAAATCGGTCGTTGTCTTTGGTCGTTGGAAATGCAGAAGGATTTTTTGTGAGACATGAACAATGATCATTCACCTCAATTATTTTATTGTGTTTGCATTTTTTTTAATTCCACTTTAAAACCGAGATCCTGCTCTGGCATGATCTGGCACAAATTAAGTACAACCCGTAGAGGAGCAACGTAATATCCATTGCTTAGAATTTTTTACACTTCCAAAAGAAATTAATGTAAAAATAAAAAAGTTAATTGTCTCCATCCAGTTACCATTTAGAGCAGTGTAAAGTGTAGCTTTATTCAAGTTTTACACAAATATCTACGTACAGATGTACTGAGTCTTTTCTACATTTACACAGTAGACAAAATAGCAAGTGTTGTACATCATGATATATTTCTGTGACATGTTTCCCCGCCATGATGGTGAGAGAGAGAGAGGGAATCATGAGGGCCGTCCTGATTCGTACGGCACACAATGCCCTTGTCAACACGTGTAATTTTGTTTGACACGCCGTGGGCTGGCTTTCAGTTCACACACAGAATTTTCTGATATCTACACAACTGTATGTCTTTGTCATGTAAGGCATCAGCAAGACATCAAGTGGCTTTTGGAAAAGTGCCAGACTCCCCAAAGAGGCTGACGTCATAACCACTGGATTCTGTCGTTCACTTGCAGACACTAAGAGCTGGTCCAGTGTAAACTCGTCTTACTGTCCTCAGCTTCCCTCTGAATGCCTGTCTAAGGAGAAAATGGTCCAATTTCACTCTTTCTAAGCACCAAGGGTGGTGAATATCACCTGCAAACCTTCTTGTGCTCATGTAGAAACCTGCAACATTGTTTTAATACATTGTGTACAGTAATTATATATTTGTCTTTCCCTTTCTTCTTTTCACCTTACACTTATTACAGATATCATGGACATCCTGGAGATGTCTTGATCACAGCTTTCGACTATGATCAGAGCTAACATGACCTCCTATACTTCCCTGTTTCATGTGCTCCACCTTGGTAAGTGTGGTTGTTACAGTATATGTCATGTCCAATATTCTACTCATACCCTACAGAACTCTGTAATGTTTGCTAGCGATGAATTTTGCTTTTGTTTTTTTTTTTTTTACATTACTAGCTTTATTACCTACACAATTTAATGGTTTTATCTACAAACCTGTTCTATGGTTTTCCTGGCACGTTAGGCCTGTAGTTATCTGATGCTAATGTGGTTATGTGGTTTTCCACTGCAACACTGTTTAATCTTGAGCATGAGCTAGAGCTGGGTTTCACTTCTTTCACCTCTGATTGGATTCCCACTCTTATCTACTCCATGTATTTCATGTTCCTGATTGTCATGCCTACTAGCTGCCCTGTAGATATGTACTGTCAGCATGCTTGAGTTATTTATTCATTGTTTAATCTACTAAGTTTGGTAGATTTCCTTTAACATGACTCTGGGGCTTTTCCGTCACACAACAGTCCCTTTGATCTTTTCACCCTAGTCAGAGCCATGCTGTAAGCCATGCTCATGAAGTCGTTATCGGTGTTCCCTAGAGGCTGATGCTACGTGCTCAGTACCTTGAGAATTTACCTCATTATGAGGATGCAGCATTTAGCTCGGAAATCCCCGGCACTGATAGTGAAGTGATCCTGATGGTGACACAGCATTTTTGGGCTTGCAGATTTATACAGTGATTAGGGGTCAAATCTGACCCATACACCATAGTCAGATAACCATGACAGATAAGCATAACAAGAAATCTAGAAAGTAGTCTGATTGACTTTCTAGCAAAATTAACTAAGCAGCAGAGATGTTTCAGCACAAAACCATGATTCAGGAGCTGACACAACACAATACAGGCTAGTGTCTTTCACCCAGAGTGCAACCTAGGCTTCACTGTCATCTTAGATGTGTTGCTCTCTGCTTTCATCTTGAATCTGATGTTTTTGTCCATATTTCTTGCCGAATTGCTCAAATTCTGTCACATCGAACATTTAATTTTTCAAGTTTTCACATAGATTCTCAGTCAGATTGAGACCTGAGCTTTACACACTGCTCTAACACGTTTACGTCGTGGTTTTGACTCACTCCACTGTACTGTTTTGTACTCCACACCACTTCCAGTCATTGTCCTGTTGGAAGGTTAAGCTTTGCCCCAGAATCATGCAGACTGGAACAGGTTTTCTTTTAGGCTTGGCTCCATCCATCTAACCCTCAACCCTTACTAGTTTTCCTGTCTCTGTTGATGAAAAGCATCCCTCACCATAATGCTACCACCACCATGCTTCATAAACTTGATTTATACTTTTCCTTAACTTCCCTTGAGATCTTTTCCTTAACTGCTCTTGAGATCTGATTGTGGCCCAATATGGCCAGCAAGATCATGGATTCCTCCATGATCTGATCTGCTGTCCCACATCAATATAGAGAGTTGGTACAGCCAGCCAGGCCCCCTGGAGCTCTGTGTTTGTTTTCTAGCAATGAACCACCAGCTGAGAATTATGACAGCTGTCCAGGAAATTCTTCTAAAAGCAAAAGCCATATGAATTGTCCAATTGTCAAAATACTTTTTTTCACAGATCAATACACAGCAAGAGTATGTAATAAAGGTATATATATGTAGCTGCCATCTTAGTGCACTACAGCACCGTTTATAGCATCTTATTGAATCTGGCTGGATGCCTCCATCCTTCATAATCCTCTGTGGAGGATCATGTCGTTGACTGGAGTTCCTTAAGGCCAACACTTATGAGTTTATACAAGATAATAAACTAAAATTTGTATTTCAGGAGAACTGCATGCTCTGGCACTAATCTCAAACTCTGTGGAATGATGGCTGGGTAACCTTGGGGACTGAGTTAGGGAGTTTGGCCCAATGTTAGTTATATCACCCATATTAGCAACTTATTTATTTGCAAATGAGCCTGCGGAGCATTCCCTGTTGTGTCTGGTATGCAGATATGCAGATCAACTGTTCATCTAGCTCACTTGGTGATGGACATCATCACTATGCCCTACAGGTGTACCAGACACTCAGCTCTTACCATGAAACACTCTATGCGAATCAAGCAAGCTAAAGAAGTAGACATCATGTAATCATTTTAATTGTGAATTGTTAACGTGAACCAACTTTCACCTGCAACTTGACAATTTTGACTGAAACATTACACAATTATATCCATTTGAGCCAAATTCTTTCCATGGAAAAGGTTGTCTTATTTTTAAAGCGGTTCAATCATCCATTATACAATGAACATATAGACCACCTTTTATACCTTTTATAAAAAATACAAAAAAAACTTCTTAGCGGAATTAGCGAACTGCTGTTGGACTTCCAAGTGAGTTTAAAGTAAACAGGTTTTATGTTGTTTTCTTAGTGTAGGGAAGACAATAAAGTTACAGAAGGAGATAATTGGTAGATCTGTCAAAAGATCCCTGGATTAACAGTGACAGGAAAAGGAGTTAAAGTCTCGCATGGAAATCGTTGCCCTTTGACACAAGTTACTTGTCACGCAGTCCTGGTGTACGTGCGTGACGCCTTCAGAGCAGCTGTGAAACGTGACAGGAAACTCGACCAGCCGCAATAAAAACCAGAAAGCCCCGAGCAGGACCCTCTTCCTGTATTTCCATTCAGCACTTCCTGAAATTTGCCTGGCTACAAAGTATTCTGTAGCTAATTTGTTTGTTTTCATTTTCAAAACAGATTTTTTTGAGTCCCGTAAAGAAAGTTCAAGAATGCCACATTATAAAGGATTTGAAACAGTGTGGGATCACAGAAAGGCACAAAAGTAAACATGATACAGGAAGTCTAGCGGAGAGAGAGAGAGGGAGTGTGTGTGTGAGTGTGTGTGTGAGAGAGAGAGAGAGAGAGAGAGAGAGAGAGAGAGACATGCTCTTTGTCTGTTGTTCAACCCTCCCAGGGTCAGCTGTTTACTTGATGACGCACATTGAGCCCCAGTTAATATTGTACAGGAGGCACTAAGCATTCCATTACAAGGCCTGCATGCTGCGTTTACTCAGCAGCTGTGCGCTCGTTTATTTGGCTTCTCTCACTCTCATTCTCTCTCTTTCATTTACCAACAATCCCTGCAAGAGAGCCTGCCAGATTTCAACATTATTTGAAGTTCACTTATAAACACACACAATCAGGATATGTAACTAATCTCACACTGACATGGTCTATCAACAATACAACCACAGCTATAAATACAGTAAACACCCTCCACTGAGAGATTCGACTTCCCTGGAAAAGGTAAGATAAAAAGAATAGTGACGATTATAAGAAGCCGGCTCTGATTACCTTCCCGCAGTGTGTGTGTGTAATGAGGCCAAGCGATTTGGAAGCCTGAGGACCACACAGAGGTTTCTGATAATCAGCCTGGCCAAGTCACACTGCCAGGTTAATAGGAGTTACATAACTCCTGAGTAAGGTCTTCTAATGACCCCATTAGAGTGAAGGTTCATTACATCTCTGAAGTACAGCTGTGCACAGAATGAACTGTATGGTTTTGTTTTATTTCTCTTTTGATAAATCCTTTCTGCAGAGATTATAATATACTTATACAACAGCTCTTGAA